>NC_085000.1:1211536-1439036 GCF_963854185.1 Sardina pilchardus | reverse complement strand
TTCACCTAGTGACTAACTGTCTAAATGCAATAATGACATTTATGACAGAAATATGATTTCACATGATCACACTTTCTATAACTATATTGAGGAATGAAAATGCCTTAGTCTAATTCATGTCATGTCAACTTAGAAAATGTTAGACGAAGCAAGCACATATCTGTTGTCATTTTGTCAGAGGATATAGCATCAAGCAAGCTAGTTCACTACTACTGATAAAACTGCCTGGTGACAACGTGACGAAAGGTAATACAAATATTTCTGACAGAATCTGTCATTTCACATCATGTTTTCTACAACTACATGCGAGGAGTAAACAATATCAAGCAACTTGTCTTGTACTTGTTTCATGTCTAACGTTACCGTAGACGGAACGTAAACACGCAGCTCACGTAATTTTCTCAGCTTTGATATGCTGTATTTACCTGTCAACATTATGCTTAGCTAACATGTAAATTGGTGCTAGAAAACGAACTACCTTACATGTTATATAGGCTACTTACAGGTCTCAAAATTAAATTGTTAAATGAAAATAACTGACATGAAAAGCAAACGAAAATATTACAAGCAGTTCAGAGTAATGCAGCTAGCTAAAACTGACGTGCCAGTAGGCTAGACTAGCCAAACTATGGCATAATGTTGACGCTAATGAGAAAGCATATTACTGTCAAATAACATGATTTTAGGACTATAAATTAAGATTGACCATAAGTAGAACTGATTTGAAATATATCTTACCTCAATTTATCCAGCAGTATGGCTATCAGTTGATGTAATCTCCCGAAGTGCAGACGGTCTCCGGCTGCTCCACGTCAAATGCACCGACTGAAGACACATTATTTTTTCACGACTCATCTTCAAGTATCCTAACATTTTCGCGCCATAAACCTCTTAACCAATGATATCAAATTGAAGCTTATGTTGTCAGGATTACGGGGAAGATTTCAGAAATAAAATCAGTCATTGGACAGCTGAGAAATAAGACGATTGGTCATCGTTAAAATTGTAACGATATTAGAATGGTCGGGCTCATAAGGGTTAATAACTGGTTTTAATCTAGGTGAAGTGAACTTTGCAATTGATTAAATCATTTTTCGGCCAAGTTCAAAAAGGTTTACAAAAGCTATTACTGAATAATCATGTAATACGGAAATCATGCTTTTTAATGCTTTGGGTGGCTCTTAAAAGAGCCATTTTAGACAACATTAGTCAGCAGGTTGCCAGGTGACTGCTCCCTCGTTAGAGAAATAGGACACAAATGTCTCCCTGACGCGGATGGCCTCCCGAGAGGCATTGTTGCTGCCCACTCTGGTGACTGGTAGTAGGCCAGCAGCATCACAATTTACCGCTGGTGTCGCTGCAGGTGGCTGGGTCGTCCTGGTGGTTCTGGTGGTCTTGCTGGTCCGCCTCAGGAAGTTGTGCAGCACACAAGTAGCTTTAAGACAGGCATCCGCATTTGCAGGACTGACCCCAATGACTCCTCTGTACATACGCCATTGGGATTTGAGAATACCAAAGGTATTCTCAACAATCAGCCTTGCATGGGACAACCTGAAATGAAAAACTCTGTGGCTGCCAGACAGTCTCCCTGGAAAAGGGCGCATGAGGTTGCGCCGCAGCGGGAAGGCTTCATCTCCCACAAAGACATGAGGCTGCGGTCCCAGCATCCTGTGGCAGGCCAAGGGTCCCATCCAGAAGCTTCTGGCCAAAGGTGGACCTGGCCAGGACACCGCCATCACTTGTCCTCCCATAGCTCCCCACATCCACCACACGGAAGCAGTACTCTGAATCCACCACCGCCATGAGCACTATGGAGTAGGTCCCCTTGTAGTTGAAGAACAAGGATCCAGATTTGGCCGGGGCTTTGATGACGACGTGCTTGCCATCAATGGAGCTGACGCAGTTGGGGAAAGCCCACCGGCGCTGGAAGCCCTCTGCAATTCTTCTCCAGTCATCTGTGGAGGGCACTGGCAAAAACTCCTCCACAAGGGCATCCCAAATCGTCCTGGTTTACGGGGCAGCCGTGGCCTACTGGTTAGGGCTTCGGGCTTGTAACCTGAGGGTTGCCGGTTCGATCCCCGACCAGTCCACGGCTGAAGTGCCCTTGAGCAAGGCACCTAACCCCTCACTGCTCCCCGAGGGCCGCTGGTTGGGCAGGCAGCTCACTGCTCTGAGTTGTGTGATTCACCTCACTGTGTGTTCACTGTGTGCTGTGTGTTCACTAATTCGGTTAAATTGGGTTAAATGCAGAGAACTGAATTTCCCTCACGGGATCAAAAAAGTATATATTCTATTCTATTCTATTCTATTCTATTTGGTCACCTGGTTGACTACACCCTGCACTGTGCTCACGCTCACACGGTAGCTGTAGGCTATGGTTCGATACGAGTCACCTGTGGCCAGGAACCGCAGACAAATCGCCAGGCGCTCAGCAAGAGGTATTGGGAGGCGGTAGTTCGTCTGCTGCGCGGAGATCAGCAGCCCAACCTTTGACAGCAAGCTGTCAAATTGTTCCCGGTCCAGCCTGAAATAGCGTTGAAACCGCTCCTCATCCAGCTGCAACTCCTGGACCAATCGGTGAAATTCACCGATTGGTCCAAATAATATTTGTGAGTAATAATATATGTAGCCTATAGTCACATACGTTCATGTAACATTAATAACATTCAGTAGGCGACGCATTCAATGTTTTTATTAATCAAACAAAACTTGCTGTAGTTCGTGTTGCGCAGAGTGCTTCGGCTCCTTTAAATAAAGAAAATAGAATGTTTGAATGTTTCACGTCATGGTTTTGACGCTTTCGGCGCTGAACTTGGTTGAGCTTCACCAGCGTCGAGTTATGAACTTCACCAGCGACTTTGACGCTTTTGACGGCAGGGCTCCAGACTAACTTTTTTTCATTGCATCGCCTTTAACGCCAAAAGGACACCTTTTATCACACTCCTTTCATATAATGTGAATGATTTTTTAACAATAAGGCGTAGAAAAAGCTTGTCTTTATTTGAAACACAATATATAAGAAATATGCATATTCTTTATAAAGAATTATATATATAAATATATATATATATATATATATATATATACAGGGCTCTAAATTAACACCCGCCAACCCGCCAAATGCGGGTAAAAATTCATTTTGGCGGGTATAAAAAAAACCTTACTAGCCACTTTGGCTGGTGGTGAGTGATAGAAAAAAAAATGTGTCCTGATTAAAACGGTATAGACGGTGCCGCTAGCACCCCACCAAGGGCCGCAACAAACTTTCAGTTTTGCACCTGTGGGCCGCAAGGGCCGCGGGACTACCCAAACTACGGCCCGCGACGCACTTCAATGCGGCCGCCGAACATAGTTGAAGTTGATCATAGATCCGTCCCACCACGCATGTAGGTTATCATTGGCTGTTCGCTATTTTTCCAGCAACGATGTTGTGGTTAACATAAAGTAATGCTTTAGGCTACACTCTTCTTAGAGAATGTTTACAATGTCAATATCAAAACAGCATGTTACATAGAGATGATAGGCTACTCTTTGACATTTCTGCATCAAATCTAATTAAGCCTAGGCTACGTTATGTTAATAACGTTACTCATAACGTAATTGGGAACGTGTTTGAGTGCGCATGAAAGGGAGAGAGAGCGCCAGCTGGCTTGTAGGCTTGAATTGTTGATAACTGATATCTCCTGTTTATAAGAAACGTAAAAGAAAAACGTGAAGACAACAGTAGATCCACAAGGCTACTGAAAGGTAAACTGTGAGAGGGTAAACTAAAGTAGGCCTACAAATGTTGCTGCAGCCAGGCCAAAGCCTTCGATATAACAAAGTTGCGACACTTCCATTGACTCCCGTGTACAGACAATGGCGGCACATCCGGTATGTCATGGTCGTTGAAAGGAACTATTCCATTGAGAATGAATGAATATCTCAGGTGTTATAATAAGACTTTTCTACATGACTTATGGTCGTGTGCATAATAATGCATTTTCATTGAGTAACATATGTATGTGGAAATGCAGTTTATAGTAATTTTCATTGAGTATTTACCGTAAATATTAATGCCATCGCTGCTGTCAATCCCGTAGTAAACCAGGGACCAAGGGAACTACTGAGGCTACCCACTAACCACGTGACCTAGGGTGACCAGACGTCCTCTTTTTCCCGGACATGTCCTCTTTTTGAAACCTAAAAATGTGTCCGGGCGGAATTTCAGAATCGTCCGGGATTTTTTTATTCTAGCCTAACGTGTTTTCACCGAATTTGCATCGCTCTCTCTTTCATTATAGTAATCACGCCCTTCCCCTACAGTTCGCTTTGCATTGAAGTGTAGAGTAGGGATGGGCGTATCGATCCTGAGTATCGATAGATCGATACTCACGCAGTACTCATTTGGAATTTATTTCCTTTAAAAAATATCGATACTAACTATAAAATAATAATTGGGGGTGTATGCATCATTTTCAGCTGTTTTGACTCCTTAATAAAATTACTATGTGACGGGACACCCCTGTATTGGCGACGTATTGAGTTGGTCCATGTCACGTGATAGGAGACGAGCGAATGAGCGTCAACGTTAGACACAGCCAGAGCCCGCCGCTTAGCACGAATGCAGAAACCAGAGGAAAAAACAGCAAGCGATATACAAAGCGCTGTGGTTATTTTTCACCAGTCGATAAACTCACGGCAAGGTGCCAAGTGTGTGATTAAAAAGGTTTCCTACAGCAGCAACACAAGCAGTTTATTAAAACTTTTAAAGACGACGCACCCCGACAGCCACAGTGAGATTGAAAAGAGACAGGCGAGAGTCTGCAAAAAGCGCTGGTCCAGTTACATTTGACAGTGTGATAAAGTCTCTAAATATTCCGATCACAGTCTAATTTTAACAGACACTTTAAGCCTACCTTACACTGACAGATTTTGACTGGGAATTTGGAAAATTTCCAAACACACATCTGAATCCCTGCGAGGTTTTGTCATATAAACGTGACACCATTAGAAACATTTAATCAACTAGTTTCCAAATAAAGATGTTAAAATGATAGCCTATGGCGCTTTGTAAAAACAATAAAATTAATTCCTAGGATTTTCAGTCCTCTCACCTGCAGCAGGCCCATTCAAAAAGCCCATTCAACTTCATTTGCATTTGAATGAGCCATTCACCAAGAGACACATTTAGGCCTACTTATTCTTCTGACTTTTTTCCAATTTGTAGTAAAATTGCTTAACATTTTTTTCATGTTCTTCTTACTTTTATGTAGCCAACACCTTTGGCCATACTATTTGTAAATGGTTTGTAATTGTCTTGTGATTTGTTTTAAATAATAATAATAATAATATTTTTTATTGACAAAAAATGCTAATAAGTATCGGTATCGGTATCGATATCGATGAAAATGCAAGAAAAAGTATTGGTATCGTATCGAATCCTAAAAGTGTGGTATCGCCCATCCCTAGTGTAGAGCCTGACCTTAGAGCTACCGTCATTGGTCGATATTCTCGGCCTAAACATTTAATTGGTTATTCACCTCATCAGCGCACACTTCCTTGTTTACCACTGGCAACGCGCAAAACTATCCGGCATCTTCAGCCATGCCGAAACGCAAGTGCAAGTTCACTGACGAATTGAAACGTAATTTCCATGTTTTCATCTCGGTTGAGAACAATGCAAAGCAGGCAGTTTAGGAGGACTGAAAAGTATCAGCCATTGGACAACTTTTCAACTTTAAAAATGTCTCATTTTGTGCAATTAGGTTTTATTTTTTATTATTTTTGGTTTACCATTGTTGTGACTATACTTTACATTGTATATCCTACAAATGTAGGCTAGTTTGTTTTTGCACATTTAAAACTTTCAACTAGCTTACAAAATAGCCTTTTGAGGCAGTGTTTTTCTGTTAGTGTTGGGCCAGCCAATAAAGCTCATTATCATATATCACCATGTATGTTGACACAATTGTATGAATGCACGTGTTCATGGGTGCATAGCCTATGTGACCCAAATCACATATATATATATATATATAATATATATATATATTATATATATATATATATATATATATATACTCCTACTGAAATTTCGGATATTCATGACATTCATGACTATTCATATTACAACTCCGCCTCTTTAATTCAGCTGTCGGCTTGAAGCCTCAAAATATTGTAAACAAAGTAGCATAGCATTAGTTGGCTAGCTTATTAAAGTCTATTGGTTGGACTGTTCAGTTTCCCCACGTGTGTTTAAGTTTCAGGGTAGGCCAATACTTTTTTCTCCTTGGGACAGGCCCTTTTGAGTCTTGGAGTTGGAAAACATTGAGATGATCAGTCAACTTGAATGCAAGAGTTTTAATAAAATTTGTGCAGTATGCTGATGCTAACCGGATTTTAATTATAATTTCGCTAGTCGTCTTCTATAGGCCTACGTCATTGATTTCACGATTGTGAATGTACATGTCGAGGGGCGGGTGTTCATTAAGCGCGCACGAGAGAGAGAGAGAGAGAGAGAGAGAGTGAGAGCGAGAGAGAGCGGTCCTAGGTGAGAGGGTTTACTTCTATACAGTTTGGTAAAGTTGCACGCATAGTCTAGCCACGTTTACATGGCAACTTGTGAAAGAAATATATGCTTTCACCCGAGCCGCGTCAGGCGCACCAGTGCGACCTAGAATTTTTTTCAGGCGCACTCTTGAAAATTTGCGACCAAATTGGTCGCACTCTGGAGCCCTGGACGGTCTTGGTCTGAATGCACAGTTAGATGTTAAATGAGGGGAAGGCAGCCTTGGCCTATGAAATGAAATAACTAAGAAAAATAACTAGCTGCTTCTTAATTCTTCATGTTGTAGTTCATTGATAGAATGTTTTCCTGTGGACAGTTGGCCCTTGTACCATGTAAGGTTATAGGAAGAAAGTCTATGGATTTTGGTTTGTGTTTTTTTTAATGTAGCACAGCTGTGGCTAAATGCCTTGTGATCTATCCACGTCTGTCCACAGAGCCGCCGCAGGGAGGCACAGACGAGGAGTGTATAAACCTGGAGGAGATCCGTGAGTTCGCCAAGAACTTCAAGATCCGCCGGCTCTCACTGGGTCTCACGCAGACCCAGGTGGGCCAAGCGCTGACCGCCACCGAAGGCCCCGCCTACAGTCAGTCTGCCATCTGCAGGTGAGCCGGCTCATTCACGCAGAGTGAGAGGAAGGACTGGTGTAGTCCTGGTGTAGTACTTCAGTCAGAGGTGGCTACCTTTGGTAACACTGCTGTATCCGAGGTTATGAATTAGGAACAGTACTCAATAAGCTTGTTTAATCGCCCCTCAGGCATTTTGGGACCAGGTGCCCTTCTTCAGTGTGATATGGCAATTTAGTTCAATAGAACTGTTGATGATCGAAAAGTTTAACCCTATGAGCCCGACGGACACAAAGTGTGTCAAAAAACACACCCATTCTTCTCTGTCACATTGCTCCGCGATTATTTGTCACAGCGAGATGAGACGAATACTGCACGAAAGAGCAGAACCGGGGCTTTCCAACGAGACTAGACACTTGTCTGTACGATCAAGTATGAAAATAAAATAAAATCATGAAGTTAAATCAAAGTATATCATATTTACAGTCTATATTGCTCTGCGTTCACCCAGGCATCCAGCACTCTCGCTTGAATTACTCACGCACCCGGCATCGCACAAACATGACAAGACATCGATCCTTTTGTGTTATAAAAACAGACGAAGTGACAAACAAATCATAATGTCATATAGCTTCGGCTACCATTACTCTCGTTTGATTTACTCATGAAACCGCTATCAGAACGATATGGCACGCATGTCAGATGAAAGAGGAGAGTTAGAGCTATCCACAGATACCAAATACAACCTTAATCTAGGCCATAAAACAGACGAAGTGACAGCAAAATAATAACTTCATTTAGCTCCACTTACCCCATGTTTTTGTGTGGCATAATAGCCTATGTTCATAATCCAACGTTATCATGTGTTTCTCTATTGCAAGTCACGTTCATAATACGGTTTTGAGATCCTAGCAAACTCCTGTATGGTATCCAATTCAAGACTCATATTACATCCAAATTTGTTTGACAAATAAACACTTTTTTGCCTTTACTTTGTTCATTGCAATGCAGTAAAAAAATATTGTAGAGAATCATCATCTGTCAGCACATAGATCTTTCATTCAGAGAGGTTATATCACTCTAATTCACATTGGGAACGCAGCTGATTGTTGCACTGAAATTGAGCTAAATGGCTAAATGTGGCTGAATTGCAAGAAAAGGCTACAATACAATATAAAATTGTGAAATATGTTATGTGTAGCTATGTATATGTACATTGTATGTGTATGTGTATTTGTAGAGTAAAAACATCGAACACATTTGATCTAATTTCTCTCCGCTCTGTCAGGTTCGAGAAGCTGGACATCACCCCCAAGAGTGCCCAGAAGCTGAAGCCAGTCTTGGAGCGCTGGCTGGCCGAGGCTGAACTCTGGAACCAGAAGGGTCAGCAGAACCTGATGGAGTTTGTGGGCGGGGAGCCGTCCAAGAAGCGCAAGCGTCGGACCAGCTTCACGCCACAGGCCATTGAGGTGCTCAACTCCTACTTTGAGAAAAATGCTCTGCCCACCGGCCAGGAGATCACGCAGATCGCAAAGGAGCTCAACTACGACCGCGAGGTGGTGCGCGTGTGGTTCTGCAACCGTCGCCAGACACTGAAGAACACCAGCAAGATTAACGTCTTTCAGGTGCAGCAACAACAACAACAACAACAACAACAACAACAACAACAACAACAACAGCAGCAGAAGCACTGAGATCACGGAACCACTCATGACTGGCTGTTCAGCAGTGTAATAGGACGGACAGAAGGGAGGTTGGCGGTACAGAACTGGGGTTGTGGGGTTTTTTTGAGGGGTGGGAGCTAGAGGACAGCCACATGAAGGCATAAGGAAGCATTTTTAACTGCAATGTGAAGGCACTTTTTTCAGAGAAAGATGAAGGCAGTCAGAGAGACACAGAAGAAATGAAGGCAGTTGAACACCAAGATGAAGCTTGTGTGACATGATGCTAAATGTGAGCAATTCAGTGCTCACCTGTTTCTTCGCCTTTTTTATACTGAGGAATGGTAGGAAGTCTGCACCACATTCTTTTTGTGGTTTTTCAAAATATATTGAAATGTACGCTCATGTCATCAAAAGACATACATTTGATTTCATATTGGAAGCTCAATATCATAAACTTTACATTGTGAGTAACACTTTGCTAGGCCTCAATTAGAGGTCTGTCAACATCCACTGAGGAGACCTCCCCCCCCCCCCCCCCCACACACACACACACACACACACTTCTTGTTAGAGTTTGCCCTAGTTAAGAGGGTGATAGTCATATTCCTGACTCCCTGATATGCCTGGGAGACTCCAGGTCTGTGCGCAACAGTTCATTTTTCTTTTCTGTCAGACGCACAGAGGTACGTATCATCAGTTTTCTCCTCAACTTTTTATGAGTTCGTGTGTGTGAAGGTGGTCAGTGTGTGTGTGTGTGTGTGTGTGTGTGTGTGTGTGTGTGTGTGTGTGTATGTGTGTGTGTGTATGTGTGCATGTTGTCACATTTGACAATCATATATCGTTTTTTTCAAGTCAGAGAAATGCATGCCCGCGGTTTCCCATTGTGAAACTTGTTTGCCAAGAAATTCTGAATGTGTGTTTTATCACAAACCCAGTATGCCTATTGCTCTATATAGAGAGTCATAGCCATGACCATAACATTATTGTAAACTGTTACTGTTAGTGGATATATTTAGTTTGCTTTATATCTTGCCAAAGTTAGGCAGGAATAAGAGATTCTTCTGGAATACATAAGCTCCTAATGACAAACCAAGGTTCTCTAATGCAGCATTGAATTCTAGAATTATATTATATTGTGAAAAGAATTCTGTATGTCCTCATTAATATTTTGCTTTCATTAATAATAGCATTTCAATATAATTGAATATATTTCTATTGTTATTACCATTAAATAATAACTTTTAATTGTCATTGTAAAGTTTTTATTTTACAGGATGATTGTATGCATTCATTACACAGTTCCTATCCAGTTTGGAGCGGAGTTATCTTCTGGAGATGTTTTATGATTAAATGACTGCAAAAAGAAAAAAATCCAGAATAATTAGCGATTGGTTCTGCCATTTGAAATATCCGAGACAGTCTCTCAATTGAACTGTGCTCAAAGAATAATCTGTAGCGAGAATGAGCTACTGCGTCTCAATATTTTAAGTTGAGTTTTTTTTATTGAGGGAAAACTCAACTTTGAGAGAAGAGAGAAAGTTTGAAACACTCAGACATTTGAAATCACAATGACAGACAGACAAAGCCTGACATTTCACAAACAGAAGACTGAATCCAAGCAATAGAAAAATTGTGTCATGCATATATGTGTATATATATAGACATAGATATACGTATATTAGTGGTGGGCCGTTATCGGCGTTAACGTGCAACTCTTATCGGGCGATAAAAAAAATATCGGCCTTAATCTACTCTCAAAGATGGGCTGGGAGCTGGGTCTATACCACGCAAGCTATGATCACTTTCACCTTGATATTTTAGCGTGAACGCCAAATGTTTAAGTGCGCCTGAAAAAAGTCTAGGTCGCACTGGTGCACCTGACGCTGCTCGGCTGCTTTCTTTCACAAGTTGTCATTGTAGACTATGCGTGCAACTTTACCAAACAGAATAGAAGTAACCCCCCTCTCCTTGGCCCGCTTTCTCTTGCTCTCTCTCTCCCTCGCTCTCCCGGGCATCACGCATCATTGCTGCAGAAAGTTGATTAAAACTCTTACATTCAAGTCACTCTTGCATGAGTTGACTGATAATCTCAATACCAATGTTTTCCAACTCCAAAACTCGAAAGGAGAAAAAGTATTAGCCCACATTGAAACTTACAGTAAACACACGTGGGGAAACTGAACAGTCCAACCAGTAAACTATGAAAAACTAGCCAACTATGCTACTTTGTTTACATTTTGAGGCCTCAAGCAGACAGCTGAATTAAAGAGGCGGAGTTGTAATATGAATAGTAGGCTACAATCTGCATAAAGTGTGCTGTCATGAATATCAGAAATTTCAGTATGGAGAATAGGCCTATATAAATAATTTTGTAAAGAATATATTCTTTTGTTGTGTTTCAAGCTTTTTCTAGGCTTTTTGTTGTTAAAAAATCATTATATGAATAGAAAGGACAGCGATAAAAAGGTGACCTTTTAGCGTTAAAGAGACCTTATGCAACTTTTTCATAGTCATAAAATCGCTCAGAAATCGTTGTTTTGCTTGACTGACCAGTTTCATCGAAAACAGTAATATTTCCTCCCGCCCCCAGTGTCCCTATCCGCTATTGCAACCTTGCAGTTTCTGCAGTAGACGATCGCTCTTTGTTTACATCTGGAAGTCAGAGACGCGTAAGGAACAAGAAGAACCACACTTGCAATTTATATATTTATATATAGCCTATATACAGTACAGACCAAAAGTTTGGACACACCTTCTCATTCAATGAGTTTCCTTTCTTTTCATGACTATTGACATTGTAGACCTACAATGAAGGCATCAAAACTATGAATTAACACATGTGGAAATATGTAGCCACCTTTGCTCTGATTACTGCTTTGCACACACTCTGCATTCTCTTGATGAGCTTCAAGAGGTAGTCATCTGAAATGGTTTTCACTTCACATGTGTGCCCTGTCAGGTTTAATAAGTGGGATTTCTTGCCTTATAAATGGGGTTGGGAATCAGTTGTGTTGTGCAGAAGTCAGGGGTGATACACAGCTGATAGTCCTACAGAATAGACTGTTAGAATTTGTATTATGGCAAGAAAAAAGCAGCTAAGTAAAGAAAAACAAGTGGCCATCATTACTTTAAGAAATGAAGGTCAGTCAGTCCGAAAAATTGGGAAAACTTTGAAAGTGTCCCCAAGTGCAGTCGCAAAGACCATCAAGCGCTACAATGAAACTGGCCGTCCCAGGAAAGGAAGACCAAGAGTCACCTCTGCTGCAGAGGATAAGTTCATCCGAGTCACCAGCCTCAGAAATCGCACATTAACAGCAGCTCAGATTAGAGACCAGGCCAATGCCACACAGTTCTAGCAGCAGACACATCTCTAGAACAACTGTTAAGACGAGACTGCCTGAATCAGGCCTTCATGGTAGAATAGCTGCTAGGAAACCACTGCTAAGGACAGGCAACAAGCAGAAGAGACTTGTTTGGGCTAAAGAACGCAAGGAATGGACATTAGACCAGTGGAAATCTGTGCTTTGGTCTGATGAGTCCAAATCTGAGATCTTTGATTCCAACCACCGTGTGGACCGCAGAGTGAAGGCAAAAGGGCTAACAAGTGCTAGCATCTCTGGAACTCCTTCAAGACTGTTGGAAGACCATTTCAGGTGACTCTTGAAGCTCATCAAGAGAATGACAAGAGTGTGCGAAGCAGTATTAAAAGCAAAAGGTGGCTACTTTGAAGAACCTAAAATATAAGACATATTTTCAGTTGTTTCACACTTTTTTGTTAAGTATATAATTCCACATGTGTTAATTCAGAATTTTAATGCCTTCGGTATGAATCTACATTTTTCATAGTCATATAGTATGAAAATAAAGAAAACTCTTTGAATGAGAAGGTGTGTCCAAACTTTTGGTCTGTACTGTATGTATAAATATACACGCTAAAGCTGTCGGGGAAGCTCTGCAGAGAAATATGCAAGCATAAAACGAGCGAAAACGAAAAACGAAACCGAAACCAGAGATGAAATCGCCAATCCTGCATAGTTCCTCTTTAAAGGCGATGCAATGAAAAATGTGGGTGCACCTAAAATTAATCTAGATTAATTTCAATATTACAGTGAGATTAATCTAGATTAAAAAAAAAAATCTATGCCCACCTCTAGTGTATACATAAACCGCTCACAAAAAGTAAGGAAACTTGACTTTGGCCCATTATATCTCCACTTTAATAATACCAATCACTAAAGTGTTTTATGTCATTTTCATCATTTATTAGTCACCTTTACAATGAGGTACAGCTTGTAAGCATTGGGCTCCCATGGAATGAGCAACACAAGCAAACGTGTAAGTAGTGCCAACGAAAAATGTGCCAAAATGGCCTGTTATGCTGTTGGAATTCACCTTTGTTACTTCAAGCATTGACGATTGCACTCTCCCACAGAAATGAGGAAAACAAAACATGTTAGGCATACATTCGTTCATTTTACACTCAGTGTCAGGGTCCTCAGTAGCATGTAGAGGATCCATATGCAGCCACAACAGCTTGGCACCTTCTTCTCATGCTGGTCACCAACCTGGCTACATTCTGCTGTGGGATGGCATTCCATTCCTTGATAAGGATCTGTTAAGTCAGCCAACCTGGTTCTGTTGGTGACTCTGGCACGTACAGCACGCCCAAGCTGATCCCACAAGTGTTCAAATGGGTTGAGGTCTGGACTTATGTCACGGCAGGCCATTCCATCCTCTCCACTCCCCAAATTCTGGAGGTACTCTCTGATGATCCCAGCTCTATGGGGGCGAGCGTTGTCATCCTGGAGGATGGCATTTGGTCCCATATTCTGGAGATATGGAAGTGCCACTGGCTCCAGAATCTCATCCCGGTATCTAAACTCACCTGGTAGCACTTGAAGCCCAAAACGAGATGTCTGGCAGTGGCAGCAGAACCCTATTACTGGCCATTTTGGCACATTTTTGGTTGCCACTACTCAGACATTTGGCTGTATTGCTCATTCCATGATTGCCCTATGCTTACAAACTATACCTCATTGTAAAGGTGACAAATCAACGATAAAAATGATATGAAACACTTGGTTGGTATTACTAAAGGGGAGATATAATGGGCCAAAGTCAAGTTTCCTTACTTTTTGTGAGCAGTTTATATATATATATATATATATATATATATAATATATATATATCAGTGGCGGACCGTGAGTTCAGCAATTAGGCCTTCAATAATGACTATTTTTTGGCAAAAAATAAATAAATTAGGGGGGCGTTAGGGGGGGATCCCCCCGGAGATTTTTTTTTACATTACAAGGTTAAAATGTGCAATTTCCCTGCATTTCACAGTGGGAGAGAAACGTTTTCTCTTTCTAACGCGAGTCGGTGTATCACTATTTTCGTTACATAAACAAATACGTAATATAACATCTTTATTGGGACCTGGCCATTATCCTTATCAGCAGCATGGGTTTGAGCAGACTAGGCCCTACTTGAAATATTTAGGCTATCGGCTTACTTGCTTCAGACTGTTTGTAGAGCTCTTCTATTTAGCTGTAGCGTGTACAGTGCAATTATTTTAGGTTGCTTCGCTGCTGCTCCGATTACTCTAAGCTAGTCATGTGGAACTACAGGGCTAGGCTATCCTACAGTCAGTATCTTTGCTACAGTGTTTGCCAAACCTTCACGGTGCACTATGAGAAATGTCTCAACAGAAAATGTCAGCACACCACCCATGATATTAAACATAGAAGTCACAAAACGTATTGCCCTAATGTTGCCACTGCTTGTTGGCTATTTCAGAATGCCATTGGCATTGGCATTAATAAACACCTAATGGATCAGATTATGTCAAAAACTCAATTTAGACCAAAAGTTGAGATAAAACCTTATAATTCTCAGCTCACGTTATGGCCATGCCACGGATTTCACCAATAATTTCCACAAAACTCAAAGAGATCAAAAGTCGGACTAAACTAGCAGGGCAGTAGACTGGCAGTAAACCAGACCTTGGAGGGCAGGGAACCAAATGACAGTTTGACATGCCGATCCCGACAGCTTCACCAAAGTCTCATCAACTCGCACACAACTTCAAGCTAGCATACAATCTAGTCGTACCAAGCTAACAATCTAGTCGTAACCAAGCAGCACTAAAACACGTTTGTTATATATTAAAGGGCCAGATAACAAGCATCTATTTCAAGTCTTATGTTATGAAATAAACATGAAACAAAACTTACCAATTCCTGCAGTGACCAGCTACGTGCAGAGTTATAGCTGACGTTATGTGTAGCACTATCGATATCTGCTAGCAGCTAGTCCAGCTGACACTATACATTATTTTTGCTTAATGATGGTTTATTTACTATTCATAACTATAACCATAATCATGTCAGTATGACACATTTATTTATCCATTGAAGTCCAGTCTGATTCTGACACTGGCATAAGATGTTCCTCACGTCAAGCCATAGACAGTAAACGCCTCAAACAGCGTTAACAACATTTGTGATGAACGATTCCGGGTATTCTTTTCGAACATTGCAGGCCTAGCTGTAGTCAGACCTGCCTACCTCGCCATAATAGGTCGATTTGATTGGCTAATTAGTCAGATGTAGCCATCAATCAACCCGAATCCAAATATATGATTTCTAATGGTTGCTCATAGTGCGTTCATGCAGCTCGGAACCTCGGAGGACCCGCCTTAAAAAAGTCCCGACCTCCGAAAAAAGTGTGTTCATGAGATCAGTTCGGAAAATAAATACAGGAAACGCATAAATACGTTATTACAACTGCTTAGTATGGTTGAGCAAGAAGAAAAATGTATTGGGCGAGTGTTTCTGTCTGTGCTGTTAATTTAGTGACAAATTACCTTGCCTATTCGTAATGACAGTGAAATTCACCTCTTGTGTTGTTGCAAGGGAGGCCGTCGTGGTTGGAGAATATGACAGTGACGTCAAGTCGGACACCTCGGGGCACAAAACTTCCGCACGAGTCTCCGAGCAAAAAATCCAACCCGACCTAGCGTTCATGTCATTTTTCCGCTATCGGAGGTCAGAAATTTCCGAAGGTCCGATGTGCATGAACGCACTATTAGGTACCGTAAACGCAGTGATTCCTTGTGAAGGCCTGATGCGGGCCTTAACAAGGGAACTCATGGGATTGGATGAAAATATATCGCACACTCTCGCTATTTGTTCAGACAGTCTGTCAATCAAATCACATAGCCGACAGCGGTAGTAGTCGAGAACGATCGGGGAAGGAGAAGCAGGAGCAAATAATAAATGGTTAAGTAAAATGTTATTAAAGACACTAGTATTTTTCATTCATTTGGAAATAGTTAGGCCTTCAGAGAAGGCCTTGAAGGCCCTGACGGTCCGCCACTGATATATATATATATTAGTGGTGGGTATAGATTTTTTTTTAAAATCTAGATTAATCTCACTGTAATCTTGGAATTAATCTAGATTAATTTTAGGTGCATCAGCACAAAATTTAGGTGCACCCACATTTCTCGTTGCATTGCCTTTAACACCAAAAGGTAACCTTTTTATCGCTGTCCTTTCATATAATGTTTTTTTTTAACAACAAAAAGCCATAGAAAAAGCTTGAAACACAATAAAAGAATAAACATATTATTTAAACAAATATGTATTCTATATACTGGAATTTCTGATATTCATGACGGCACATTTCATGCAGGTTGTAGCCTGCCTACTGTCAAGTGTCCTGTCTTTTTAGCTGTGCTTCACCCTCACTTGATAGGGAGGTACCAATAATGAACTCTTTTAACTGGGATTCACTCAATGACCAGGCCTCTGTTGTATCTTTATCCTTTTTTATTTTTCTTCTTTTTGTAGCCCAGACAATACAGGTGAAAAACCTTGAAACCAGAGAACACCAATCATTTACCATTTTGCACATATTGTATAAAAATAAGCATGCAGCCATCAACAATGATTGATTATCAAAAGCTTGACTTCACACATATATAAATAAACACGTCTTTTAAATTAATTATTTTAGCTTGAATTCACCAGACATTAAATTACAATTTAAACTATAATAATGAATTAATCTGCCCATATGAATTAAAAGTAACCAAACACATAAGTCACTAAACAGACCATGTGTAGGTAGCAGCAAGTAGAATAGTTAGCAGCGAGTAGAATAGTTAGCAGCGAGTTTAACACACAATCTTTACCCATATAAATATTTACAACACATATTCACTCCCACCAACTACAATGTGCAAATTCAGCAATTAAACAGTTTTAGATTCGCTACGAAAATAGACTATGCACGTTTTCAAACCATGTCTACAAACACTCAATTTAGTTCAACAGTATTCCACATAACATGCAGTTAAATCACTAAATTGAGCAAACTGCAATAAAGTTGACCAATGAAATGTTTGCACAATGCATTCTATATTTACAAACACACATAGATGCTACAGCGCACAAACACAAATGTTTTCTCCCGCCAACACTCCATTGCCTCGTCGGCGTTTCAACAACAATAGCACTCGCAACAAAGTCCTTTTAGCATAGCGGTCTTACCGGCTGTCTGTTCGGTCTTTTGAATTGGTACCAGATTCCATAGCTTCAGGAAAGCTCAATAAGAATGGCGTCTTTTACTTTTCTCGCACTGCACTGGCGTCTTCCCGACTCCCGCTGTACTTGAATTTGAAACCGCGTGCGTCTTTGATTCCGGCCGAGTGCAAACAGGTGAGTGATAATTAGTTCCGCCCGACCGCTGACGAGAAGGGGGGCGTTCGCCGCGACACCTCCCACTCAACCTTTCTGTACTTGGGACAGACAGGTTGCAGAACTTTAAGGCGAATTTAAACAATGCAGAGACTGCTCTTCTACAGGCAAAATGACTACAAGTCTTCTGACATCTCTGCGCAATACCACTCCATTAGACTTCCCCATCTGGTCACTAGGAACTGAGGACTTGGTCGCTGGCTTCAGATGCTGGGCTGAGGCACAGTTGCTTGGTGTGACGAGAACCTCAACATCTCTCACGATGCCCTTTGAGTCGGGAGCTACAGCGATGACTCTGCCGAGCCTAAACTGACCTCGCAGAGCATTTTGATCACAAAGCCACACAACATCACCAACAGTGACATTTCTTTCCGTGGTGTGCCATTTGGTTCTAATGAAGAGACTTGGGCCAGCGAGCTGGCACCACGCTTTCCAAAACTCATTGACCTGGGTTTGAACTTCACGAAGGCGCTTGTAGGGGTAGTTGTTAAAGTTGAAGGACTTCACGTCACCACTAGGGGATGCTCGTCCTAAGAGAAGTGAGTTTGGTGTTACATACTCAATGCGGTCCTCTCGACTCTGGACTCTTGCATCAATAGGCCGCTCATTAGCCAAGTTAGCTGCCAAATGGAGGGCTGTGAGGAACTCATTGAAAGTAAGGTTTGCTGACTTGCCTAAACTTTGAAGTGCTCTCTTAGTAACCCTTACGGCAGCTTCAGCAGCTCCATTCCGATGTGGTGAATCAGCAGGGAGCACTTTCCATGTCCAGCTTGTTCCATTTTTTACAGCATACTCCTCCAGGCTTGTTGTGTCTTGGCTTTGCAGAAAGGTGTACAAGTCCTCCAGCAAAGATCTTGCACCAATGAAATTGGTCCCAGGGTCTGACCAAACCTTAAGGGGGTGGCCCCTGATGGCAGTGAATCTTTGGTAGGCCATTAGGAAGCTCTCTGTGGACATACTACTGACAAGATCTACGTACAGAGCCCGGCTCGCCATACAGCAGAAGATGACCCCCCAGACCTTCATAGACACTCTTCTTTTGATGTCATCTCTCACCAGGTATGGCCCAAACAAGTCAATAGATGTAAACTGGAACGGTGCAGCAGGTCTCGACCTTTCTACTGGTAGATCACCCATCACTTGTTGGCATACTTGAGCTCTTGCCTTCCTACAGTGGATACACTGGTTGACAACTTTTTGGGCCAGCCTTCTACCTTGTACAATCCAAGCCTTCTGCCGCATCCTTAACAGAGTTCCAGCAACCCCTTCATGCCCTTCCTGATGACACTGCCGTGCTAGTAGAGTCCCCAGCCAGGTGTCAAAGGGAATCAGTGGTACAGCCAAGCAGTCTTCTTTGAAATGCTGTATCCGGCCTCCGCACAGTAACAGCCCACTAGCTTCACTCTTGTACACGACCAGCCGGTCTGTTGTGGTGCTGGGGAAACGAACTCCTTCTTGTGCTGCCAAGCACAGATCTCGGAAGGCGTCCTCCCTCTCGGCCGCAGTGACAATGCCAGCCAATGGGACTGCCTCCCACTTTGATCTTCCCCTGGCTCTGCCATGAAGAAGCCTTCTCCTTCTCGCCTCAGAGACCTGTGTTGTGAGTAGGCCTATTGAAGAGACTCCGAAAGTTGTATTCATCTCCTCTATCAAAACCCTACGATGGAGAGTGTTGGGGAGGCCCTGCAGAAACTAAAGGAGGTCTATGAGCAAGAGGTAGAAGAATGGCAGGAAAAAATGCTTGGAATGACCAATCAGAAGACCACTGATGCGAAACGAATTGAGGAGCTCTTTGGTAGGAACCAGCAGCTTCGAGACCAGCAGCGCTCTTTGACTGAAAATATCAAACAACTTGAGAATAGGTTGCGGGCAGGGCTATGTGACCGCTGTACTGTGACACAGGATGTGGCCAACAGGAGGCAGCAGGAATATGAGACATCTCAGCTCCAGAGCCTCCAGCACATCTCAACCCTAGTGAGGGAGATAGCCACACTCAGGAGGGACAACAAGAGACTACTCGAGGAGGTCAAGAACCTGCGTACAGCTCTGAGGAATCAGAATGGGCGCTCGGCTGAGACAGCATCTCCAGAAGTGAAGCAGTCACCAAGCTCTCCACTGTCTCTGATGCTCAGTGCTGTCCAGCAATCTACCACTTCACCAACAGGGGGCACCGTTCAAAAGAGTGAGGCAGGTCATGGTGGCCTCTCCATGACTGAGGACAGCAAGCCTGCAGATGGAATGAGCCAGCCACAGAGTTTTGAGCTGATTCGGTACAACAGCCCTCCTCTCTCCCAGCCGTCACCCCTCACCGCAGCCTGGAGGACAGTGCAGAGTATCGGCCGGGAACCCCCAGCTCCACAGAGAAGAGCCAGAAGCACGGATGCATCAGAAAGTGTGTACCCACCCTCAATGCTCTTGCTGAAGAACAACCCTTTCAACTCCACATCCACCACACCAGCGGAAAAGTGGGGATCCTCAAAGGTCCACACCCCGATCCCCTTCCGACCACAACCCATCAAATCCCACAAGTTCCCCGACCCCTGGCACCTGACGGACAACCCCGACTGGGTGACCATGTCCGTCATGGCTGAGGGAGGAACGGTGATCCAACACAACCCCAAAATGCTGCAGCTGCCAGGCATGATCCACAGCACGGCCCACCAAACCGCCCAGGAGAGGTTCCTCAGCGCACAGAGATTCTGGGCTAACCTCAACCCTGCCACGAAAGGCAACGGAGACGCCCCAAGGAGCCTGTCAGAAGGCGACGAGGGTGTCAAAAATGTGGAAGAGACAGCTGGGTCCAGGCCAGCCTCAGCTTCCGAGACCAGCCATTGCGGGAAGACTGCTGATGCAGCTGGTGCGGCAGGTGCGGCAGGTGAGCCAGGTGAGGGTGTGGCGGATGGTGTGCCAGAGGACAGCGTGGACAACGACACCCCTCTAGACCTGTCAGAGTCTGGCTGTGCCAAAACCGTCAAGGGTCCATGGGGGGCTCCGGTCAAGGCCACTCCTCCCTCTGCAGACTCCTCCCGCCCCTCGTCTTCTTCGTCATCATCATCCTCATCACCGCCTACACCGTCGTCATCCTCGGTGGCGTCACCTGGCTCTCGGAGTGAGCAGACACTGGGAGAGTTTCATTTGCAGGATGCTACTGATGACGATGTCTTGGCCGCAGAGAATAGCAAGACAGATGAAATTGTGGACCTTTGTATGAGAACAGAGAAATCAAAAGTGTCTGCACTCACACTGTCTCTTCAGCCAGTGGTGGTCTTGGAGAACATGAAAAGAAGGCTCTGCGGACAGAATCCCAGTGACGGCTGGCAGATAAGGCAGGAGCCGGAGAAAGACGAGTATGAAGATGAGGCTGAGAAGGAGGAACAAAGAAACCAGAGGAAACGACTGAGACGGGAGAGAGAGTCTTTGCAGCCCACTGGTGTTATGGAGAAGCGGGCAAGGATGGGAGGGCGGCCTAAGGAGAAAAGACCAGAGGAGCAGGGATGACCACGCACTACCAGCAGCAGTGACTGAATGAGGACAGAAGCACTTGCTAGGCTACCATTACAACTTTGAGCAAAACTTGTCAGATTTTCAACAAGTCGAAAAACCACAATAGTGAATGGTCAGCTTAAATATTGTTTTTTATCTTGTTGTGATAGTCATTCCAGATAAATGGAACAACCGATCTTCTTAAATATGTTATGTTTTGGCAGTTTAACTTCAATTGCAGCCACCAAAAGCCGTGGTAGTTAGAAATTGAGGGTGACAGAATGTGAAGATAAGAAAAGCTTAAACCAATTATACTTCGTAGAGAGAGGTGTGGCGGCCTGCTTGGGCTCCTGCTTGGGCTCCTGCTTGGGCTCCTGCTTGGCTCCAGCCCGGGTAAGAGCAGCAACAAAAGCCTTCTTCTGGATGCGTGTGAGGTTCTCTCTCGCTTCGACAGCAACATCCTTGGCGGACTTCACCGGCCACTCACTCTCTGGGAGACTTAAGAACTTAGGACCCAGCTGCCACTCTGTGCCTTCGTCCAACTCTCTGGGGCTTGCCCCTCTGGAGATAATATCTGCTATGTTGAGCGGCCCAGGAATCCACCACCAGTCTTGGACGTTCGTGCTGCCTTGAATCTCCCCAATTCTATTAGCGAAGAACGTCTGGTACCCGTAGCTTTCACGTTGGATAGCCCCCAGGACTGTCTGGCTATCAACCAGGTGGTACCACCTCTCCACACGAATTCTGCAGTGCTTCTGGAAATATTTCTTGAGACGGGCAGCATAGACAGCTCCGCAAACTTCAGCCTTGACCGCGTCCCCCTTATGATCTAAAGGCGTCAGCCTGGCTTTGGATTCAACTAGCCGTATGGTCACGTCTTGTGGCAATTTCCACCGCAGATACAACACAGCGCCGTACGAACGTTCGCTGCCATCAGAGAATGTGATACCGCAGGGTTCAGCGGATGAGTCAGGTGGTGTCAAGGCTCTGACGAAACTCAACTGGCCAAGCTCAGCATAGTCTTCAAGGAGGCAGATGGCATCTTCCCGGAGGCCCTCAGACAAAGGTACATCCCATGTATCCTGTGATGGACTATATTTGATCTTTGCTTCTTGGAAAGCTCTCCTCACCAAGATGGCTCCCTTCTGCTTGACAGGCGTCACAAGACCAAGGGGATCGTACAGCCCAGAGACTTGACTTAAGAGCTCTCTACGGGTGAGTGGATTTGGCACCCGTGCCCTTACTTCATCTTTCAACAGGTTTTCTCCTAATCTCATTTTCTTTTTCTTTTTAGAGAAGTTCACAGCCACCATTAAGTGAAGTTTGTCACTCTCTGGATCATAACCAAGACCCAGAGCTTTATTATTCTCTTCAGAGAGTTGGTTTGGGAGGACCATCACTGAGGGTTCTTTCCTCTCTGGGTCTATGGGTCCTGGCCTCCCACTTTGGCCTGAGTAGACCCATGGTTTCATGTAGAATCCGCCAGCTTCCAAGATTTGTTCAACATTTGCTGTTATTTGTTTGAGCTGGCTCAGGTCATTGTGTGAGGTCAGGACATCATCCACATATGCATCTTGTTCAAGCACACGCCGCTCCTCTGCAAGATGGTGGAACATTGGCAGATTTGCTGTCTCACGCATGGCGACTTGTGCGATGCAGCCCGCCGGCTTGTCTCCGATGTTGACCCTCGTAATTGCATACTCCTGAATGTCTTCCTCTTCTGAGTCTCTCCACAGGAAGCGATGAAGATGCACCTGGTCCTCAAGCCATACAGAGTTGTACATTTTTTTAATTTCCCCAAGCGCAGCGAAAACACCTTGCCTGAACCGTATGAGGACAGCACGAATGTCATTGAGGACATCTGGGCCCTTGATGAGCAAGTCATTCAGGCTTTGGCCCCTAAATTTCTGGCTGCTATTCCACACAAGGCGAACCGGCGTGGTAACAGAGTGGGGGTTTGGTGCAATTAGGTGGCTAATGTACCACACGGGTCCGGTCCAGCTCACCAACTCTTCTCTCGATAGCTTGATAGCAGTGTTCCGCTCAACCATGTCGTGGACTTGTGTTTTGTAGGCTACCTTCCACTCCGGCTCTCTTGCCAACTGCTTTTCTGTCCTCATGAACGTTGCTTCAACAGCCCTCTTGTTGTTGGGCAACATACCTGGATTCTCCATCCAGGGGTACTTCGCATGCCAATGTGGCTTCTCACTGTGACGGTCACCGGTTACATACGTCAATCCACTCTTTATTTGCTCCAGCTCCCGCTCTTCTGAAATGGTCATCTCCTTCCCCCCAGGCTGACAGAATGCATTTCGACACCGCTGGGCCAAGTCAGGGGCCAGGCTTGTCAGGAACTCTTCCTGGGTCTCTGTGTACCTTTTTGATTCACCTCTTGCTGGGCTGGGCTTCAACCTCCTCGGCCCATCTCCTTTGCTTCCAGTCTTGGGACAGAGGTAATAATGGTGACGTGGGCCCTGCGTGTCTTTACACCCCTCGCTCTTGCACAGAAAGGTGGTCTTGCACTCTGCATTGCTGTCGTGAACCTCGAGACATCTTCCACAAGCACCAAGTTCTCTTACTGCATCCTTCTTTTCTGCTACTTTGAGCATCTTGAATTTTTTGCAATAATACAGCTTCCTCCCGTGGCCTCTATCTCCACAGACAACGCATGATGCCTGGGAGCTTGAAGAGTGGGTGGATTTTGTTCGGGCGTGCTTTTGTGGGATTCTTGCCTCTCTCTTGGCAGGGTCGTCATCCCTTAATTGGTCTAATTGCTCGTAAATCTTCTCCTGACTTCTCAGAAAATTAAGGAGCATGTCGAACCTGTCTTCAGGAGATACGGCTTCCTCTGCCTTTGACACATAGACCAGCCACTCCTTCTTCAAACTCTCAGGCAGCTTGCTCTCCAGGGACTTTGTGACAAGTGGGTTCTTCAAGGCGCCCGTGTTCTCCAACCCACTAAGGTCATACAAGGCTTTTTCAATGACCTGAATCAAGTCCACTATCTTCCTGGGTTGGTGGTTTCTCACCGGTGGCAGTGCCTGCAGCTCTTCAACAATTTCTAGGGCGATTGCTGTTCTATTTCCAAACCTGTTTTCAAGGACACAAAAGATTTCATCTGCCGTTCTGTAAGTTGACAGGCGAAGGTCTCTAGCTACCTTCTCCTCAAGACTACTCAAAAGCTGGAACTTCCTCACCTCCTTGGAGCCAGTAGGTTCCCCTTGCTTTTGGAGTGCCTCCCATTCCTTTCTCCAGAGGTAGAAGTTCCGCTTATTCCCATCGAACTGCGGGAGCGCTGTTGGCCTTAATTTAATAGCAGGTGACCGATGTGGGTTTCCTCCTGGAGGCCCCTCTTTCTCCAGCTTTTCCTGTAATAAGGTGGCTTTTTCCGAGATCAGGTCAAACTGCCAAGCTTCAGCACGCCTCATGCGCTGTTGGAAGTCGGGCCTCTCTTCATCTGGGACCCAGCGCGTCCAGTGGCGGGTGGTCTCTTTTGCTGCTCTCACCAGCCCCTCAAGGTTATCAAGCATTAACTCGTATACCTCCAATTTCAGGCCAGACTTGCTTTTCTCCAGCCGTTCACACTCTTTTTCAGCTGCCCCCAGTGCCAGGGACAGCTCAGGGTTGCCAAAGTTTTGCCATAGGACCTTCTGGACAGCCTCTTCCACTTCCTCAAGTCGCTTTTCACATTCGTCTGCTGTCTTTTTGATGTCCGCATTTACGTCCTCTTTAGAGATGGATGCGAGCTCGATCTCTTCTTCAGTCCATGCGATATCCACCTCCTCATTTGCCTCCATTACCCTGTCAGCCTCCAGTGCGACCTTATTGAAGGCTTCCAACAGTTCTTCTGCCGACATTTTCTTGCAAGACTTCAGTAGTGAGTTTGCCAGTCGGGTAAACCGCTGTTTGGCAGTCGTTCTCTCTTTCCTTAACTGCTGCAAAGACTTCGACTCCATTTTGAGCTTTGGCACAGGCGGGCGTGGCGTGGACTCAGGAGCAGGCACAGGCGGGCGTGGCGTGGACTCAGGAGCAGGCACAGGCGGGCGTGGCGTGGACTCAGCTTCGGATGGGCTTGGTAGGAGCTTCTTCAACCAGCTCGAGGCGGTTTTTCACTGTCAAGTGTCCTGTCTTTTTAGCTGTGCTTCACCCTCACTTGATAGGGAGGTACCAATAATGAACTCTTTTAACTGGGATTCACTCAATGACCAGGCCTCTGTTGTATCTTTATCCTTTTTTATTTTTCTTCTTTTTGTAGCCCAGACAATACAGGTGAAAAACCTTGAAACCAGAGAACACCAATCATTTACCATTTTGCACATATTGTATAAAAATAAGCATGCAGCCATCAACAATGATTGATTATCAAAAGCTTGACTTCACACATGTATATATAAATAAACACGTCTTTTAAATTAATTATTTTAGCTTGAATTCACCAGACATTAAATTACAATTTAAACTATAATAATGAATTAATCTGCCCATATGAATTAAAAGTAACCAAACACATAAGTCACTAAACAGACCATGTGTAGGTAGCAGCAAGTAGAATAGTTAGCAGCGAGTAGAATAGTTAGCAGCGAGTTTAACACACAATCTTTACCCATATAAATATTTACAACACATATTCACTCCCACCAACTACAATGTGCAAATTCAGCAATTAAACAGTTTTAGATTCGCTACGAAAATAGACTATGCACGTTTTCAAACCATGTCTACAAACACTCAATTTAGTTCAACAGTATTCCACATAACATGCAGTTAAATCACTAAATTGAGCAAACTGCAATGAAGTTGACCAATGAAATGTCAGCTTCAGGAAAGCTCAATAAGAATGGCGTCTTTTACTTTTCTCGCACTGCACTGGCGTTTCCCGACTCCCGCTGTACTTGAATTTGAAACCGCGTGCGTCTTTGATTCCGGCCGAGTGCAAACAGGTGAGTGATAATTAGTTCCGCCCGACCGCTGACGAGAAGGGGGGCGTTCGCCGCGACACTACTATTCATATTACAACTCCGTCTCTTTAATTCAGCTGTCTGCCTGAAGCCTCAAAATATTGTAAACAAAGTAGCATAGTTGGCTAGCTTATCATAGACTGTTCCGTTTCCCCACGTGTGTTTACTGTCAGTTTCAATGTAGGCTAATACTTTTTCTCCTTGGGAAAGGCCCTTTCGAGTTTTGGAGTTGGAAAACATTGGTATTGAGATTGCCCGGGTTTCCCAGACTCGTTAAGAAGCTCTTAAGCGCTAAGTTCTTAGCACTTAACTCATTGGCTGCCAGCCATTTTCAGTGCAGAGCGCTCCATACTGCCAGACGTTTTACAACATTTTGACCGTTTTTCCAAGATCCACCGAACGGTGTGATTTATGACTATGTAAACGCCAAAGGTACCAAATGAAAGAGTAGACTCTCTTCTTTTACCAGGAAAAATCGGTTTGTTTCTATCGTTTTCCGTTCTTTAGTAATCGTCAGTAGAACATGGGTTGGTTATGCTAAAAACACCTGTTTTTGACCAAAAAATGGAGAAAACGATCTTTTTGTGAAAATCAACTTTTTAACGTTAGCGTTTCAGTAGTATGTCAACCACGATTGCACTGTTATCTCGTCAGTCTCGTCAAGGTTGCTAGGGACTCTGATGGTCGCTAAAGACTCTGAACAGGACGGTAGACTTAGCAAGCTAGCACTAGCAAAGTTGTTGTTAGTCTATATAGCAATATTCAATGTAAATGCATCATACCGTTCACATGTTTTCCATCCTTGATGTAAGAAGTAAGCATATTTATTCGCTGGATCACGTGTAAACTAGATCCACTGTGGTCGATCTTCAGTTTGTTAGCTTGCATCTTGCATGTTGCATCTCTGCATGTTGGCAGATACTAATCATCCAAATGGCACTGCTGCCATCTAGCGGCTCGGATCGCTAGTACAGTCTGTTTACAAGCCTGAAACCATGCCAGATCGTTCCCAAGCCCACCCAGGAGCCCTCCCCATTGAAAAACGCAATTGACGTCTATAGACGTCAATGGCAGTCAAGGTATGTGTCTAAAATGACGTTTAAAGACGTCAATGGCAGTGAATGAGTTAAGAGCTTCTTAATGAATCTGGGAAACCCGACCATTATCAGTCAACTCAAGTTGAATGCAAGTTTCTGCAGCAAGGATGCTAACCGGATTTAATAATAATTTAGTAGTGCTGTCAATCGATGAAAAAAAATTAATCGTGAATAATCTCATGAATGTCCTAGTTAACTTGCGATTAATCGCATATTAATCACACATTTTTATCTGTTCAAAATGTCCCTTGATTTATCATTTTAATACTCATATCAAAGTAAAGTGGATAGGCTTGCTTTGTGCAAATATTTTTTTTATTTATTTATTTATTTTTATTGCAAACCACAGTATAGTGTTATAGCCATTCATGTCTGTAGTAATACTGTCAATAAGTAGGCTATTGGGACAGATGACACAATGCTGGCAGCACCACTGAGCAAGAAACAAACATCCCTCCTCCTAGAAGTTCAGATACTGCAATAACAAAAAAGCTCTTAATTGTTGTAGCCTAATTCAAGCCTAATTCAAACATAGTTCTTCTCTCTCTCTCTCTCTCTCTCTAACCTCATAGTCATAATTGTGCATTCTGGGTATTTTAACACTAGAAGCGCCGTGCCGTTCTGACCCACTTATACCTAGAAGCGCCGCGCCCCGGTCATTTGACCGCTTTGACAACCTACTAGAAGCGCCGTGCTGGTGTGAACTACTTAAAGCGTGGCGAGGCGGTCAAAAGACCGCTGAGTCCTTAGACTGGGAGGCTGTTACTTACACATAATGATAGCTAGATGGCGCTTCGTGCACGAATCAAATCATTTGGTCATAAATTTAGTTTGCACTAAGCCATGTGTCATTCGTGTCAGACCGTGTAGTTGATAGTCTGTGGTTGTTTCATTATGACATACAGCACGTTTGAGTTAACTGTTCATTTATTTGTGTTGATTTGTGTTGTTTGAGGTAAAAACTCTGGAAGAGTTCTTGAACAAACCTTAAGCAAACTTGACTTTCAACTTTTTCATAGTAGGCTATTTCATTTTTTATATTTTGTTTTTATATTTTGTATGCTACTTAGAAATGTTATTTATAGGCTATTTTAAAACGGAGGCATGCGTTCTGTGATTAGGAGCCTGACCCGACGGGAGGGGAAGGATGAAAAATGTCAACCCAACACCGGTGTTGTTGGATCTCGAGATCCGTTAACACCGGCCCGCAGTTTGGGTTTGGGCAGATAATCTAAGCTCTAAAATGAATGGGTGGCTAGTTCTAATTCACTCCCCAAATTCACTTCTGTTCATTTAGCCTATAGCCTATATGTTCGAAAATGATCGGACCTGGAACAAAGAGCCTAACAGTCTGGTTTCAATTACACAGTAGCCAGAATTAAAAATGATGAGTGAAAGATGTTCTCCGTTTTGCGAATGTGTAGGCTATGTTTGCGAAAGCTATAGGCCTATTGTTTCTACAATTTAAGCTAACTTCTATGTGAATTCGAGATTCAGCATAGAGACACACATATTTAATAACTTGGTGGGGCAGAGCTGTAGCCCACTGGGTAGAGCTTCGGCCCCAAAACCCAAAGGTTGCTGGTTCGATCCCCGATCTGTTCATGGCTGAAGTTCTTTTGAGCAAGGCATCAATAAAGTATATTCTATTCTATTATTTTCTATTCACACAACTACAAGCACGCTGGCGAATTCGAACATTATGAAACGCGCATATGCGATGAGACATGATTGCGCATTCTTCCACGAGTTGCCTAAACAGCCAGCCTACAGCCTATGCAGGGGACAGAGAGAGGGGGTGGGGGTGGGGAGGCAGTTGTCCGTGAACTGGTTAGACGAGTGAATGGGGGAGGGGGAATGATCGGTTTCAAATAGGCTATGTTTGCAATGGATAGTGTGTTATGTATAGACCCCGAAGCCATTTGCTTTGAGAATAACGGCTGGCTGATGAAGTTGTTGGCTGGCTAGCTGGCTCAGCCAAAACCTAAATGCTGCTGCAGCCGCCAAAGTTTTCATGGCTGATAATGGCTTTAGTTGCCACTTCATGTCTACAGATGTCTATATTGTACTAGATCTCAACACACAATGTTATTGTATTGTTTTGGACAAAGTTCTGCACGTTTCACTTCAATGTAGACTGCATGCGTTGTGAACAGCGCAGCAATCTCTGGAAACGGTGGAAGTCCCAGTAGGCCTAATAGCCTATCGCGTTCAATGCTGTAAATCCGTCTGTTCCAGAATATTTGGTTCATATCATCAATCTTTGGTTTTGGTGTTTGTGCAACCGGGCCCTGAAGATTTAACAAAAGTCTGAGTAGCCCTACATAGGAATTAGGAAAGTATGTAAGGCGAGATCAAAATTAGGCTACCTTGTTTGCTTCTTTCCCCCATGTCATTTTAATTGGTCGTCAACTCACTGTGAGTCCTGTGTATCGTAGCAACGAGCACATACTGATGTGGTGTATCCAGTGGGAAAATCTCATGTAGGCCTAGTTTCTAGGCTATCGTTTATTTTTTCGCGTGTGTCTCTATGATATAATTATTTTTAGATGCAAAAAGTCTAACTGGCTTAGCCAAAGTTTGTCAGATGGCGGCTCAATTTGGCTTAGAAAAGTATTGGCTGGCGAAATTAGTTTTCGTTAATGGTAAACAGTATTGTGATTCATCCGTTTATTTCAGATAGTTTGTTATTAAAAACCATTAACAAAAAATAATTGTTCGTCGACGTTGAAAAACGGTCAGTGAATTCAGTCAATATAAGCTACAACATCTCGCTCGTGCCGGGCTGTGAACCCGGGTCTCCTGCGTATTAGTCGAGGGAGTTAACATTGCGCCACTTAACGTTTTGTACTTCTTACAATTGGAAATAGTGCCGTAATAGCGACATAACTCAGTCAGTCCAGCAAATATGTAAGAAAATGCTTATACATTAGTCTGAGCTTTTAAAGATAGCCTACAAATAGAAGATAAGATATACAACTATGAATGTATGTAGGCATACGCGCCCTACGTACATAAATAGGCTACAACGAATTTCAGCTGAAAATATTTTTTACACACGTAGAATGTAAAAATTCTGGGTGATAAAACACGCGTATTTAGGAAAAGTCGTGAACGTAGGGTCCTGGAATTTAATCGAGTGAAAATATATATATTTTTTGTAATCACTGGCAGTTCTAGGTATATCTAGGTCAAACCTACACGGCGCTTAGTAATACGCGTCAGCGGTCAAATGACCGGCGCTTGGCGCTTCTAGTGTTAAAGCTTTATTTGTTTTGAAAGTATGATGATGAGGACTCTTAAAACGAATGGCGTTTCTTTCTCAAACGTTGAGACTGCATCTTAACTCTTTGAATGCCGCATTGTTTTTGGAAGCTATGTACCAGAGTGCCGGCAAGCTAGATCATTGTTGACTATTTTTGTAGAGCCACAGCGTATTCTATGTTATAGTTACGGACACTATGGCTCATTTGAAAGGTGAGACTCTGAGCTCTCAGTGGGTGAAAATCATTTATTTCTATGTGTCTCCATTTCCGAGATATCCCAAGCCAAACAGTGGCTGGTTTTCATCAAAATCCCTGTTTGTCTTCTAGAAACGGAGATATAAGCCGCTTTAAAGGAACACTTCACCGTTTTTTCATATTAAACTATGTTCAAGTATGTTGAGACAAAATAAACCAAAATACAACGTGGTGCATTTCTAAGCAGGTAAAAGGGATAACTATATTGTGTGGCAGAATAATATTAAAGGATATTTCTACTTAATTCTCAGACAAACCAGGCTAAGGACCACATGTACAGACTCTATGAATACTAACCATGATGTCCGTTTTTTATTCAAATGACTTGAAACAGATGGTCAGGTATAAATGCACCATAGTGGCCAGTTCATTCATGCACATGCTGTTACATGCTAACTGGCGCCTAGAGTACAAACACTACAAAAGGATATTTCCACTTAATTTTCAGACAAACCAAGCTAGGGACCACATGTACAGACTCTATAAATACTAACCATGAGGTCCGTTTTTAATTTAAATTACTTGAAAGAGATCGTCAGGTATAAATGCACCATGCCAGTTCATTAATTCAGATGCTGTTACATGCTAACTAGCGCCTAAAGTAAACACTTCTAAAGGATATCTCCACTTAATTTTCGGGCAAACCAAGCTAGGGACCACATGTACAGACTCTATAAATACAATTTGGAAACAGAATTACGCTCTAAATACAGTTTTTAAAATGAAAATAGTAGAGATATAGAGAAGAGATGTTTTACTTACCTAGTCCTAAGCCTGCTACTGGTGGTTTGAGTCTTGACGGTTGACTTTAACGCTGGCGTCCGACCGTTGCTGTCAGCAAAATGGGTAGCGGTCCTCCAGCGGTCCGAGGGTGGCAAGCCACCAGCGCGCCCTCGCGCACCACTGCGGGGCGCCACTCACAGCCCGCCAGGTTATTTGTGTTTGGCAGCGGTCCGATGGCGGACCACAGTTGGCGTACCACCGGCGGCTGGCCATCTACAGTTCGGTTCAGTACATACGCCACCAGTGGTCCTCTATAGTTGCTAGGTTACGGGGACGCTGGCGAGACTGACGCCGCTCCAGCTGGCATGTTTTTGTTTGACTTTTTAATAAGTTTTATAATTTCATGTGAATATTTTTCCAATCGACACATAGTAACCCAGCAAGCAAGCCCGCGCGGGCCCCTTGTAGGCTCACTGTGGGCTGCCGCTGGGGCCCCTAGCGGGCTGCCCACGGTGGGCCCCTGAGGGCTTGCTCATCGGCAAAGCGCTGGGCCCGCAGTGCTGGCCCCGCAGGGGCAGCCCTCACTTAGCCCTAATAGCCCTAACTAGGCCCGCACAGGCCCCTAATGGGCTGCCCTCATCTAGCCCTAAGCCCTCTCTAGGCCCACGCTCAAAAGCGTGGGCCCTGTAATGGCCACGCATGGGCAGCCCACATTGCCCTCTCTAGGCCCATACAGGGCCCGCACTCAGCATTGTTATTGTTTTTCCCCTCCATGTTTGTATTTTATTTCTTTTAAAGTTTATTCATTCATCTTTGTTAAACACATTGAACTGCCTCTGTGTATGAAATGTGCTATATAAGTAAACTTGCCCTGCATAACTGTTAAAAAGAAAATTACAATAGTCCAGAATTCAAAGAAATGTAAGTTTATTGTGTTAATATACACACTATATCTCTAAACATTTAATATGAAAATCACCTGAGACAAGTATTAGCTTTAAAATATAAATAAATACATATGAAACCTTCAATATTAAATCACTTCAATGGTCATGAAATATATACAGTGCCCTCCATAAGTATTTGAACATATGCTAAAGTTGCCTAAAAAGAGGAAAATAAAATCATCTTTTGGAAATTGATCTTAAAGGGATATTCCGCCATTTTTGGAAATACGCTCATTTTCCACCTCCCCTCGAGCAAAACAATCGATATTTACCTTGTTCCCGTTCATCCAGCCATTCTGTGAGTCTGGCGATACAACTTTTAGCTTCAGCCTAGCATAGATCATTGAATCGGATTAGACCATTAGCTTCTCGCCTGCTACAGGGCCGGCCCTAGCCCATTGGCTGCCCAATAGGCCAGTCAATATAATGTTTGACCCATGACTAATTGCAATAGTAATCATTCCAAGATTTTTGTGATCCCTAGGTATATCTAATTAACATATAAAAAATCTACCCATTTATATTTAGTGGAACATACTTTTTTCAAGGTCAAAGGTAGCAATTTCCAATACATTTTGCCATTGGGATTTACTAGTGAAATGGGTAAAATTTTAAACTATAGATATCAAATTGAAACTTTCACAGTTGTTTACTCACATTAAGGCAAAGATTTTTTGTATTGCAAATTTTCTGAAATGTGATGTTTAGATATGCAAATGAGACCAGTTTTACCTAAATATGCAATAATTTGCATATATTTCTAGAAAACTAAATCTGAACAATAGGTACAGTCAGCTTCAAAATAATTGCTGCATTTTGCTACTATATTGGATACCAAAAGCCTATGCAAAGGGAATATTAGATATTACTTCATATCACCTCAGAAATGAGGAAATCAAGTCAAGCCAAAATCAATGCGTTTCAATGGAAGTACATTATACAAATGATTGTCAATGATATGGTATGATGGAAGTATCTCAGTGCATGCAACTCACTTGATATGTTGTCTAAAGGTCAATATCTTCCTTATGTGACTTGGCATGCATTGAGATACTTCCATCATACCATATCATTGACAATCATTTGTTCTATAATGTACTTCCATAATCAAGGCAACTTGCAAATGTACATAGGCGCAGTGATATCGTACGCAGCATCTGAAAATAGTCTCCATAGACAACAAGCAGTAGTAGTGCCAGTAGTTTGCAAGTTGCCTTGATTATTACGCCAGATGAGAGTGTAGTTCCATGTCAAATCAGCCTAGAAAAAGGCCAGGTTTCATTTTCAGTTGGTCTTATTGCACTTTCTAACTTGAAATTCCCAGAAATCTTAGTCACTTTTAAACATGAAGCTAGCAGGCGAGAAGCTAATGGTCTAATCCGATTCAATGATCTATGCTAGGCTGAAGCTAAAAGTTGTATCGCCAGACTCACAGAATGGCTGGATGAACGGGAACAAGGTAAATATTGATTGTTTTGCTCGAGGGGAGGTGGAAAATGAGCGTATTTCCAAAAACGGTGGAATATCCCTTTAATGCCTTAAATTAAAAAAAATGAGAAATACCCAAAACTTTAAGGACATCAATTTTCTTTGTGAATGAATAACGTATCATAAATAAATAAATAAATAAATGTTTTATAAAAAATACAGGGGTCATAAGTATTGAAACCCTTATGTTAACACCATGTGGGTGATTCTGTGTCAAATCAGGACACTTTCGGATCTCATCATCACGGAATTTAACGAAACTTGGCATGCCGATTTAGTCATATGAGAACCAATATTAAGAGAGATTCAGACTAAGAAAGTTTAAATTAATTGGGGTGGGGACTACACTTTTGATTTATTGTATCTCCTTTACTGTAAGTCACACAGAAATGTTTCTTACGTTCTTTGGCAGCTCTTTTTCAGCTCCACATTTTACATAAATGGCATTCAATACCCAAAATAAAAGGTAGCTGAGTCATCAGAGATTATAATACTACAAATTGAATAGCAAAAAAACTATATTTAAAATTCTTCATTTTTTTTCTAAAAATGTAAATGCCTGTCAGGTCATTGACATCTCCAGAAAATTTGGTCTGTGGCTTTTGAGGCATTGCAGATATTGTGACCTATAAGGTGGCATCACATATTCAAGTCACTAATGGGCCAGTTTAACATGAAACTGTATTGCAAACACAGGTGTGACTAATTCAGTTAATCAAGTTTCAGTTATTCTGAACTTGCATTGATTCTTTCAGCCATAAAACATTATTGTATGCTTAAAATGAATAAACAAAATAAAGAAACCAGCCACTGCAAAATAGAATTCATTTTAATAGGACTAATGTTTTCCTCTTCAGTTCACACTTTTGACACCTTCAATTAAGTACTTTAATAGAGACCATGCACTCTTTCATAATGTTGTCAGTGAGAATGAATGAAACAAGTCCTTCACCTGTAACACAAAATAAAAAATGCACCTAAATAGGCTCCTTGGCTAGCCTGGAAACCATAACTCTCTGACTTCGCAGAGAGTCTGTCCTACAGTAGGTCCATTGGCAAATGTGTATTTCCTGGTTTGTGGACGTTTGTCTGAAGTTTGAAATCATTGGAGTTCAATCACTAACGTTTAGTAATGACGTATGTTAACCAAGGGGGACACAATGATAATGATAGGCTTGAAACTTAAATGTAATCACTCTCAGGAACGCCCTCTGTTCGCTGGTTGGACAAAGGTGCTCTTGCCGGACTAAACAAGGGTGGATCACAATATTCCAGACGGAGTACTGTAGGGAAAAAGAACGGGAGTACTGTACGTAGACAGGCGGGGCCAGGCTACTCCTTGGCCACTCAATAATAATGAAAATCAACACTGGAGTCACAAATAATACACCTCCACTTTAGGTTACTCTGCAGGAAGAGGAACAAAAGCTACAATCTCATTTTATTCCTCATCAGTGTCTGTGATGCAGCAATTGTGTCCTTGGTTGACAATGACTGTAGTCCATGTTGCAGTCACAGGTTCCACTACTAAAAGCATGTCCTGATCCATGACAAGTTTATCCGGACAGTATGGGAAGGTGTATGATGGAGATGGTCCGTGAGGATGTAGTAGAAAGTTCAATTTTAACTCTGTAGTGCTAGACATAAGCTCCTTTCACACTGACAAATATAATGCTAATATTACCCAAGTTTAACGTTAAGGCTGTTCCTTTCACACGGACCGACACAGGGAGGGGAGTCAGCCCATCCCGGCAATGAACCCGCCTCGAGGGGTAGTCTTATTGCCGAGGCGGGCTTAGTGTGAAAGGAACTGGTCGACACCGCGATTAGGGGTGTGTGCATAGGCTTACGTATACTGTATGCAGGGATTAAAGCAAAAAAAAATCCTGAGCCTGAACCTTTTTAGACTTGTGCATGCAACTCTATACGACACTATGTTGGTCGATCGATTGGGAACCGGTTTACTTTTTGGAGTGTTTGCACACGACACAGGCCTGTTTGTGATGTTGGACCCCAAGAAAGGCCAATAGGTGGCAATAGTAGTCCAACACACTACAATATGCTACATGTAGCATTTAGGATTTCTTTTTATATCAAGTTTTGCTGCTAATCTTTGTCTTTGACAGGTTACAAATTGACCTACAATCATAAGGTGTCATGTTGTCAGGGTATGTGAAATTGGAAGGCAGGCATTTGAAGAATAAGATTTAGTTGCAACCATTTAAGTTAAGGTATTCAAAAAAAGACAATGATTCTCTTTCTAAAGAGTAATAACAGTGTTTCTCACAGATTAGAAGGCAATATGTGGTGGTCGCCTCATGTCTGACACTTTGCTTTCACATAATGTGAATTTATTTATTTAATGATTTTTTTAACAAGATGTAAAGCACGCACACACACACACACACACACACACACACACACACACACACACACACACACACACACACACACACACGTGTAATTATTTATACACATTCTGTATACTGACATTTCTGATATTCATAACGGCAAACTTTATGCAGCTTATAGCCTGCTATTCATATTACAACTCCACCTCTTAAATTCAGCTGTTTGATTGAAGCCTCAAAATATTGTAAACAAAGTAGCATAGTTGGCTAGTTTATCATACTCTAGCTGGTTGGACTGTTCAGTGTCCCCACGGGTGTTTAAGTTTCAAGGTAAGCTCATACTTTTTCTCCTTGGGACAGGCCCTTTAAATCTTGGAGTTGAAAAACATTGGTATTGAGATGGTCAGTCAACTTGAATGCAGAGTTTTAATCAGATGTGTGCAGCATAGCCTACTAATGATGCTAACCGTATTTAACAATAATTCAGCTAGTCGTCTTCTGTGCGTCATTGCGTTTACGATTGTGAATGTTTTGTTTGGATTAAATGTGCATGTCGAGGGGTGGGTGTGTCCATTGAGTGCGCACGAGAGCGGGCCAAGGAGAATTCGTTTACTTCTATACGGTTTGGTAAAGTTGCACGCATAGTCTACAAAATTTGCGGAAGAACTTATTCTTCCACCCGCAGCGTCAGGTGCATTAGTGCGACCGCGCTTCCAGGGATGATCTCGTTATGGAGACAGACGCGGTGTGCACGAAGGGGATTCTGTGTCTGTGTCTGAGTGTGTGTGTGAGTGTATATTAAAGGGTGCGTGACGCGTGAGTGACAGAGAGGGAGAGCAGGGAAAGGAAATTCAGCTTAACGAATGCTGCGTGTTTTTCAATGGCGTTAACAAATAAATAATATTTTAAAAAATGAACGCAGTCAATGGCCGCACGCCGAAATTCCGGCACGGTGCCGGAAAACTTTAATCCCTGCTGTATGTCTATGGGTGTGTGACTGATGACGTATTTGGCAAGTCAGGAGGTTAAAAGACAAGAAACAGCGGGTCAGAATAACACAAGAGACAAGGACAACCACAAGTTTTAACCACGAGTTCAATTCTACCTTTCTTTTCATTTTGGATTTTGGAAGATGGCCAACTGGGGAAGAGAGATCCTCAAACTTCTCAGCCTTCTGACTACCTCCATTTCGTGAGCGTATTGGTATAGGCCTACTCTTCGCACACGTTCGTCGGCGGCTTCCAATGTTCAACGTATCCACATACAGTACAAAAGCATGACCATGAACTTTATTCGCAAATGAATGGCTGAAGAGGCCAAGGCTGCGTTCAGACTGCAGATGAATCTGATTCAAATCAGATTCCTTCTCATATCCGCTTGTAGAACCTGATAATGTAATAAATCCCCGATAATGTAATAACCCCGATAATGTAATAAACAAGTGGCACTTGAGTCCATTGAAAATGTAATACAACCTGATAATGTAATAACTTCCCGATAATGTAATAAAGTGCATTTCCCAATAATGTAATACACTTTTTACCAATAATGTAATAACGTATTGCATTAACGGGAGGTTATTACATTATCAGGTTAGCCTTCATTTCGCAGGTCCTGATAATGTAATAACTCCCCAATATTGTAATAAATTAACAGCAGACCACCCGTAACTGGGGCTCAAGTGGTGATACTGTGTAGGCAACTCTATCTGGAGAGCTCTAGCGCCACCAACAGGTCAAATTTGAACAGGCATGAATGTTTATTAACTTTTGACCTTTTCATCCATTTTTAACAAACAATGTAGAATAGAATAGAATAGAATAGAATATATACTTTTTTGATCCCGTGAGGGAAATTCAGTTCTCTGCATTTAACCCAATTTAACCGAATTAGTGAACACACAGCACACAGTGAACACACAGTGAGGTGAATCACACAACCCAGAGCAGTGAGCTGCCTGCCCAACCAGCGGCGCTCGGGGAGCAGTGAGGGGTTAGGTGCCTTGCTCAAGGGCACTTCAGCCGTGGTAGACTAGTCGGGGATCGAACCGGCAACCCTCCGGTTACAAGCCCGATGCGCTAACCAGTACACCACGGCTGCCCCTAATGTATCACTGGAACCCTTGGGCCAAGTCGAATTCAATGTATATTTTATGTCTTTTTCAGCCATATTGGATTTTCTGCCATCTTTGATTTTATCAAAAACCTTTAAAAGGCTTCTCTTGAGACAAATGTTGTCTAATCTTTCCAAAATGTTGCCCAGATTATCTTTATACCATGACACACGAATGCATTCAACATCTTGAAATTCAAAGGCTTTTAGCTGTGACAGCCTATCAAACTTGCCGTAGATGTCGCAAAACAGGAAGTAAGCCTATTTCTCAGCAACCCTTTAAAGGAGTCATAGAACGCATTTTTTGACCATTACAAATTGATCTTTGAGCCTAAATAATGTCATATGTAAATTTGTGGGGCTGAAAACGCCCCAGGAGCACTGCTAGATCGCCTAATACAAGGTCATAAATAAGCCTTGCAATGAAACAGTTTGTTTTTCCCGGCCACTCAGCAAGTTCATGAATATTCAAATGAGATGCGCGCTGATTGGTCTATTGGCCGATATGTCCTGAAAGTTGATTGGCTCAATCCACCGGTCTGAAGCTAGAGCAAAGTGAATCTACGTTTACTGCTGGTAAATAAAGCCAAAGTCTTTGATAAAGCTATCAACAATGGATTTAAATAAGGAATACAGCCGTACATGTATAAACCGAGTCAGAAGAAGGTTCTGACGAAGATGAAGTGCAGCAGATTCCCCAACAGAATGAATGTGTTAGATTGGTAAGTTTTATCAGTACATTTCTTAGTATTAACTCTCCAAAGTTAGCTGTAATAACGCTAGCATTACAACGTCTCTGCCATAGACCACATATCTAGATACTAGCATCGTAAGAGCAGTTTAACAAGAATTATTAATCGAAGGTATGCAAATGAGAGGGGGTGTATCTAAAGGGGGATGGGCGCCTATTACGTGTTATCTGAGCTCTGTTCAGATTGGAGCATTTCAACACGGCTGTTTCTATTTCCCAATTTGCATACGAAAGCAGGCGGGGGACGCGGTAAAGTCTTTGGTGTTGTCCTTTGGACACCGCTCGCAACCTAAATTCAACAGGAACAAGGTGAATGTGGTTTTGAATTCTAGGACTCCTTTAACATATCTCAACCAAATTTGGTATATAGACTCATGACATCATCCTGGGGACCTGTGACCACTAGGGGGCTGCATATTCTGTCAAATCTTTATGCAACTTGGCAAATGATCTTCAGGCCAAGCTGAGCAAATGTGTTAAACAGCTTTTTTTAAAAATCAAAACGGCTTGGCTGTGACATCCATCCAAATACGACGCCATGGCCGCAAAACAGGAAGTAAGGTCATTTCTCAGCTATCCTTTAACATATCATAATCAAACATGTTACATAGATTCATGAGATCATCTGATACCACAGAAATGGTGACAACAAAAGTAACTTATATCCAGAAAAGCCACTAAAACTAGATGCACATTCTCTCTGCAAATATCAAGCACGCTTTTGTTTCCTTCACCTACTCCATCCCCTACTGCAACTTTTATGTATGTAAATGAGTGTGTGAATGTGTGCGCTTGCTTTTGTGTATGAGTGCTTCTCTGTCTATGAGTGTGTGTGTGTGTGTGTGTGTCTGCTTGTCTGTTCGTGTGTGTTTTATGTGTCTCTATGTGTATATGTTCACTATGTTCTCTGCCGTCACTGTCACTCCAATATCAGATCACACACACATACACATGCAAACACACACGGTAACACAGAAATGTATCCACGCACATTTTAAATTCTTTATTTGGATTAGAAGATAAGCATATATCATGGCATAATCCAAATTTGATACAAAGGTGTGCAACAGCAGCCAATAATACAGTCCATCATGCACACTAAGGGTAAAGGTGACACCTACGCCTCCATATGTAGAGGCTACCAATTACTGATGATACAGAGCAATATTTTGCCAGTTTTTTTGCTTTGTTCTTAGGTAGTCCACAGATCTGCAGGCCTCTTACACACATCTTGTGCACATGACCTAAGCTACCAAAAATAAGGGCACACACACACACACAGGCTATTGTATATCACACACACACACTCACTTCTCAGCTCCGGTGGTCTCACAAAGTGCTGCATCTCACAAAACGTACTCAAAGATGTGTGTGTGTGTGTGTGTGTGTGTGCGTGCACACTGTGTATCTGTTTGTGTGTGTGTGAGGTGTGTGTGTGCACTGTGCATCTGTTTGTGTGTGTATGAGGTGTGTGTGTGCACTGTGCATCTGTGTGTGTGTGTGTGTGTGTGTGTGTGTAGGTGTGTGTGAGGGTCTGTATGTGCATGCGTGTGGGCGTGTTTGTGCATGTGTTTGTGTAATCATTTATATACGTGTGTGTGTGCTGATGCGTGTGAGTGTGTGTGTGTGTGTATGTGCCTGTGCTTGTCTGTGTTTGTGTGTGTGTGTGTGTTCCTGCATGTTTGTGTTTGTGTGTGTGTATGACCGTAGCATCCAGCACCCAGAGCAACCCTTCGCTTAATACCACCATCTATGGGCCGATGGGTATACAGTCCTGAATGTACACATAAATCCATTTATTTTATAGTCCCCCATGGATGAAGTTCCACAAAACTTGCCAAACTCCCAGAGGATGTCAGGTTAATCGTACACTTGAAATTTGGTGCAGTTCATAACATCTCATCTGAAAATAGGGGCAATTAAAGCAATATTACATTGCATTTTCAATTTTTACCATGGGGGTGCAAATCACAAATGACTGGTTATAAGCTAAGTTGATGCAGGCTCTTGAGACCAACATACCATAAACATTTTGTCATCCTCGGTGCCACGGTTCAGGTAGTTATGTATGCGCGGGGGTGGAGTGACCCCCGGGGACAAAACAAAATATTTCCGTAAAAGTCTACTGGGGCTACATGCCCACCAAGTTTCATGTGCCCTGGTGTTACGGTGTCCCGGGAATTGTTGACCAAAAATATGACGGGAAAAAAAAAAAAAAAAACTTTGACAACGACTATATGACCGCTTCGCTAGCTATGCTAGCGGCGGTCATAATAAACATGTTAAAGGGTTGCTGAGAAATTGGCTTACTTCCTGTTTCGTGATCTCTACGTCTTGTTTGATTGGCTGTCACGGCCAAACGCCCTTGAATTTCAAGATTTTGAATGCATTTGTGTGTCATGGTCTGGAGATAATCTGAACAATGTTTCGAGAAGATTACAAAATTGTGTGACAAGAGAAACCTTTTAAAGGTTATGGATCAAATCAAAGATGGCAGAAAATTCAATATGGCCCAAGGGTTCCAGTGATACATTGTTTGTTAAAAATGAATGGACAGGTCAAAAGTTAATGAACATTCATGCATGTCCAACTCAGACCTGTTGGCGGCGCTAGAGCTCTTGAGCTTGCGTTGCTTACACAGTATCACCACTTGAATCCGAGAAATGGGTGGTCTGCTGCTAAATTATTACAATATTGGGGGATTATTACATTATCAGGACCTGCGAAATGAAGGCTAACCTGATAATGTAATAACGTCCCGTTAATGCAATACGTTATTACATTATTGGTAAAAAGTGTATTACATTATTGGGAAATGCACTTTATTACATTATCGGGAAGTTATTACATTATCAGGTTGTATTACATTTTCAATGGACTCAAGTGCCACTTGTTTATTACATTATCGGGGTTATTACATTATCGGGGATTTATTACATTATCAGGTTCTACAGGGCTGACTGTCCACACTGTTTATAGCAAGTGTCCAAATCGTATATGGCTCTGTTCAGACTGGGCCACATTACTAACTGATCTGACAGGTTGCTGTAGCAACAAAAACAAACGTTTCTGCCATCAGGAGGAAATAGCCCACTTGCTAATTCGATTTTTATTATTATTATTAAGGTTTATTTAGATAGGGACAGATACAAAAACATAGACAAGCTTAAAAAGTCATCTGATGCATGCATCATAGCATTTTTAGCTGACGCTAATTTACAACACTTGTCCCTAGTAGGGCTTTTTGAGTAAAAAATAAAATACAGATTGGCAACATTTAAAAATAGTAAATAAATGGAGTAAAACAGAGTAAATGGAAAAAGGAAAAAAAGTGTACAAGAGAAAACAAAGTGTAAGAACTAAAAATGATTGCATTGTTGTTCCTGAAAGAGCCACAATTTGGTGGTTTTTTTGAAGGTGGCTAATGTTGGAATTGATTTCAGGTTGTCTGGCAGAGAATTCCATAATTTTGCCCCTTTCACAGAAAAGGCAGTTTGGGCAAATGATGTTCTACGGAAAGGGATGCTACAATTGCCTTTTGATGCTGCTCGGGTGGTAGATCTACTACTTTGCTGTTTTATTGTTTTGCAAAGGGGTAGAGGGGCAGTGTTGTTCAGGCATTTGAAGACCAGTTTAACAAAGTGCAGGGATATGAAATTAGCAAAACTTAAAATCTTGTGTTTAGTTAGAATTTTACAGTGATGGTACCTAATTCTCTTCTTGTCCAGGACTTTCAGGGTTCGGTTATACAGACATTCTATGGCCTTAAGTGATGACTGGTGAGCTTGAGACCATGTGGTTAAACCAAAAGATATATGTGAAAGAATCATAGAATTCATAAAAATAAAAGCACAGTCATAGGTCAGGCAGTTTCTTATCAACCTAAAACAGCCCAAGTTGACCTTAATGGATTTACACATTTTCTTAATATGACTTTTAAAATTCAACTGATAGTCTATAATTATTCCCAGATATTTCACTTCTGGTACTTGTTCGATAGGCTCACAATTAATTTGTACATTCAAGATTTGTTTTAAGGGAAGTTTTTTAATGGAGAAGCAGACAGAGTTAGTTTTTTTAGTGTTTAAAGTTAGACAAGATGACACCAGCCAAGATGATATTTTGTCCAGATTGGTATTTAGTTTGTTAGCCACAGAAGTACAGCTGTTACCAGATGCATACACCACTGTGTCATCTGCATACATCTGTAGACCTATATCTGGACATACATCTGGCAAGTCATTGATATAAAGGCTGAAGAGTATGGGTCCTAAAACAGTGCCCTGAGGGATCCCTGTCTCAATTTTGAGAAAGGTTGATCTTACATTGTTAATTAAGACACACTGTTCACGACCTTTTAAATATGATTCAAACCATGACAATGTTTGTTTAGATAAATTGAATTTAGCTAGTTTTGATATTAATATGCTGTGATTTACTGTATCGAATGCCTTTTTTAGATCTAAGAATACTGCCCCAACTATGTTTCCCTTGTCAAGTGATTGTTTGATATTTTCGGTTAATAAACAAGTAGCAGAATCTGTGGAATGGTTATGCCTGAATCCAAATTGCAGAGGGTGCAGATACTGATTTGCCTCCAGGTACTGCATCAGTTGTTCTGATACAATCTTCTCCAGGACTTTAGAAAAAACAGGAAGAAGGCTTATAGGTCTATAATTGCAAGGCATTGTGTCATCTCCAGATTTAAAAAGAGGTATTGCTAGAGCATTTTTCCACCCATCTGGGAATTGCCCAGATTTGATGGAGATATTAATAATATTAGTGAGGGGCTGGACTAGAATGCTACTATATTTTTTAAGAAAAGCTGTGTCTAAGTTAAAAATATCCTTTGAGAATGTAGTGTTTAGATCCTGTATAGCTTTCAGAACAGCTGTTTGATCAACCTCCTTGAACTGAAAAAGGTCCTCTTGATCTTCCAGCAGATCTATTGTTGATAGGCCTAAATCATTCCTGTTTGGGAAGTTTAATGCAAGGTTTTTAACAGATTGTATGAAGAAATTATTAAATTCGTCTGCAACTTGTGCATTATCTGTGATAATGTTTTCACCCCTTTTAAGTTCGTATTTGCTTTGGGTGACATTACCCTTTGGATTTAATAGGCTATTTAGTTGTTTCCAAATTATTTTGCCATTCCCTTTGGCCTGTGATAGAGCTTGAATGTAATAATTAGATTTGGCCATTCTAAGTTCTTGAACGACTTGGTTACGCAAACCTTTAAAAAGTTTTAAATCAATATCCCTTCGAGTCTTAATAGAGGTTTTCAAAGCAAAGTCCCTCTTTTTCATTAATTTTCTGATATTATCATTCATCCAGGGCAGCTGAAATTTTCTCTGGGATTTTTTTCGCTTTATGATGAATTTATCAACAACACTCCCAATAGTAGACATAAGCTTATCACAGCAGTCGTTTACTTGGTCACATTGATGGAGCTCCTCCCAGTTAACACCCTTTAACTCGTTCTCAAACTCAGGCAGTTTTTTACGAGGGATTTCAAGTTTAAACGAATTCTGATTTCGATTTATAAACCTAGCGAGTCTTTTCTTTGTCAGTTTTCTTACGATTAAAGTCATATTATGGTCAGATAGACCAGTGACTAAATTATATGTTTTTATGATTCTGTCGGGTTTGTTCGTGAAAATTAGATCTATCAGTGTTCGAGTATTCTTGGTGATGCGTGTAGGGGCTTCAATCATTTGACTAAAGTCATGTTTGGATGTGAGATTTTTCAGGTTTTTCCTGCAGTGTTTGTCTAACCAATTTATATTAAAATCTCCGAAGATGAGCACCTCACTGTTGTGCTTGAAGCTCAATGTGCTCAACATAGAGCCACACAACTAGGTGAGCGTTCATTGAATGCATGTGTGTGTGTGTGCGTTTGCGCAACAGAAACTGAAACTACTCGGTGGCAAGCTCCGCTTCAAACTATTGGAAGGCAATTTAATTATTTAACGACATTTAATAGATGGATTCTTGCAACGTCCTTAGAAACATAGCAGAGACTGTACAATGCACTGTTTAGCATGGAGTATTGTTTAGTCAACTTTTAATATAACATGCTCCAAAGACATAGCCGTAATGTAGCTCCACAACTCGAAATCGGTGGGCGGTCAGGCACGTAAAGTCACGGCTAGGCAACGCCTCCCAAAACTCGCCTCTGAACTCGGCTTCAGACAACCTGGGACCAAAACATGTCTACCTTTCACACAGCGATTCTTCTACACATGCTAGCCACCAGTTATCATCACATACAGTCACAATGCTTTGATACATCACAGGCACTGATGAAGTATAACATGAGATTGTAGCTTTTGTTCCTCTACCTTCAGCCTAACCTAGAGTGGAGGTCTATTACTTGTGACTCTAGTATTGATTTTCATTATGGCAGAGACTATTTGCACCCAGGTGCAAATAATCAACATTACTATTTACACCCGGGTGCAAATAATTAACATTACTATTTACACCCGGGTGTAAATAGTGTAATAATCAACATTATTATTTACACCCGGGTGTAAATAGTGTAATAATCAACATTACTATTTACACCCGGGTGTAAATAGTGTAATAATCAACAATACTATTTACACCCAATGTCTAGCATCCATGTACCCTGTCAATAGGCCTGTGTATTTACTAGCTCTACAGTAGGCTAGGCCTAATTTAGTTTTTAACAGTTTTTAGCTGTTTTGCCATGTCTGCGTTACTTGGTGATTCTACAAATATTAGGCTAATGAGTGGTCATGTGGTAGCTTGATCAAAGGCAAGCTATAGTTCAAAGAGTTGTTTTCTGAGTTGTCTTCCAGGCAGCGCTGCCACTGTTGACTTAAAGGCACTTAATCCTACTCCTAACCTTAACCCTAACCTTAACCCATGCCTAACCCCAGCGCCTTCCAGGCAGCGCTGCCTTGAAGACAACGTTGGGGGCTCAAAACACCAAGAAACCTTTCTACTCACAATTACTGAAGCCTACTTCTACTTAACTGTACTCATAACTGAAATAAAATTAGTCCATCTTTGACAGGTTCAAAAAGCACAAACTCTTATTTGCCGCGAGGTAACGTCATCTAAGAAAAAACAAGTCATTCGTACTTTGGCATGCAAGAAGAAGACAATGCTTCAGTTGGGAATCAAACATGGGTCTCCGGAGCCGTAACCCGACGCTTATCCGCTGCACTACTCTACATTTGAGTAACAGGTGAAACTACTAATCTTTGAATGACGTGTTATGGTTGCTAGGTAACGGTAAATAAACTAGAAGATCGTATTTCTTGCTTTTGCTTACAAACGGACGGCTTTACCCGTTCACTGAACAAGGTTTATGGAAATTTAGCACCACTTTACCATCTAAAATATTGTTTTAATAATCCTAACTTGTTAGATTTAGGATTTAGGTTGGCCATCTCCTGCCAAGATGGTCGCGCTATGTTGGATTTCAAGTTTGGGTGCAAATAAGAAAATGCCTCCATTCCACTATTTACACCCCGGTGCAAATAATCACTCCGTTTCATTATCATTCATGATAATAATAAAGTACTTATTTGAAGGTGTCCTATTAAAATGAATTGTATTTTGCAGTGGTTGGTTTCTTTTTCTTTTTTTTCCCCAATGCCTCAAAAATCACAGACCAAATTTTCTGGAGATGTCAATGACATTCCAGGCTAGCTTTTGGGAAAAAATTAAGAATTATAAAATATGGATTTTTTTGCTATTCATTTCTTAATATTATAATCTCTGATAACTCAGCTACCTTTCATTTTGGGTTTTGTATGTCATCTATGGAAAATATAGAGCTGGAAAAGTGCTTTCAAAGAACATAAGAACCATTTGTGTGTGACTTACAGTAAAGGAGATTCAATAAGTCAAAACACAAGAGGGTCATTCCACGTCAAATCAACCAGAGCGCACGCACTTGCGTCTCAAAAAAATCTGGAAAAAAAATACCATTTGTACCTATGTTACCCAGGAGACACTCTGTAAAATGTTTTTGTGCTAAGATCAATACTTTCCAAGTTAGACAGTTTTACGGGGGGAGGGGGGTGTCAATTTTGCTCTGCCTCTTTTGTTTGTCAAAGTTCATAAGCTCATTGCTCAAGAACTAGAATTTGTAGGAGGCTCAAATTTTGGAGGCTGGTGCATAAATTGGAATAGCATGCAGTAAAATCACCACGAGTGGTCTGGATCATCCTGGATGGTCATAGCAGTCCCTCAAAGTTGATCAACATTTTATTGGAGTTCTTGGCTGGGCTCTGTTTAGACTTACAGAAGACATATTTTTACTCAACATAGGCTGTTGATTTTTTCCCCCTTTTTGAGATCAGTAGAAACACTCTCAGAAAAAGAAGAAAGAAATTCCATCAGGGACTGAACAGCAGACCTCACAAGTTTGAAAAATAATGTTGGATCTCATATTCAGAGCACCCTAACACTTGGTGGGAATATACAATGATTTTTTTAAATATTTTTTTCTTTAATCTGCATTACCTCTTCTTTTTAAAAACACCAATTTGACTTGTCTTATGCAAATGTTTCTTTTTCATTTCCCACCCTGAGCATGGACAAAATGCAAAATGCAATCTGTGACAATGAGATCCGAAAGTGTCCTGATTTGACACGGAATCAACCATGTGTTAAATTCTCATGAGGCAGACAGCCCCACATCATCACATACCCTTCACTTAACCTAAAGATTGGTATGGTGCTTTTTTTTTTTTTTTTTTTCAATTAGCCTACTACCTGGTTTGATTTGCATTGTAAGGATGTGGGGTTATTTCAATTGCAAAGGCCAAGGGAACTTTTTTAGGGTGCATAGTATCCTGGATCCATGAAATAATAAAAACCTGCCTGCCTCTATGGGAATTTAACACATAGGGGTTCAAATACTTATGACGCCTGTATTTTAAGGAAAACATTTATCTATTTACGAAACATTATTCATTCACATAGAAAATTGGTGTCCTTAAATGTTGGATATTTCCTCATTTTTGTATTTACAGTAAGACATTAAGATCAATTTCCAAAAGATGATTTTATATTCCTCTTTATACTCAACTTTAGCATGTGTTCAAATACTTATGGAGGGCACTGTATATGAATGAAATAAATAAATAAATAAATAACAAAGGTATAACATGTGTTCCCCCCAGCAATAACAAATAACAAATACAGTACACCTCCGCAATACATTTGTTACATTTGCCCCCCCCCCCCCCCCACCCCTTAGCTCACGTTAGCATCAGGGTTTCTGTTTTGCTGTAGTAACCTCTGCCGTCGTCCGCCACCCTGGTCTCTCGCGTTTCGTAGCCATGACTTAATTTCTTTTTCAACATTAGATGCCTATGGCATCTCACCAACAAATCCAACTCTCCTCACAGCATCTGAATGGGTGTTAAAAAATAGCAACGCTTTACTTGAGGTTTTCGACAGAGTGACATGAACCTGTAACTAACATGACACATCATCATGAACATGTAATAACACTTGACATTACATTGGCATTACATGGTTTCTACATTCTTATACTACTTTTATAGTAAGCACCACTGGGGTCGTTATCTGCACGTTGGAGGAACATCATTCCACTGTCAACTGGACAACTACAGAATTTCTTGATGGTTTCAAGTTGTATTCATTTATTTATGACAGTGCATGAAAATGCACTGTACTGTTCTTCCTAGGCTTCTTATTATTATAGTGCATGAAAATGCACTATATTGTTCTTCCTAGGTTTCTTATTATTCCACTTCTTCTTCTAACGCTCGCAATTCAGCTTGAACCGTTTAACGTAGAAACTTGATTAAAACTTTGCTACGTAGGTCTTACTAAGGAGACCTGTGCAATATATTTTTCAACTTTGTAACTTTTATACTTTTTAAACTGTAAATTAAAAACTATTAAACATTTCCCCATAGACTTAACATTGCTCATTATGACATCACGGCAGCAATTAGAATGTTACGCCAGGTGGCCAGTCCAGGTGCAGCAGCTCTCTCTCTCTCTCTCAGGCTTTAAACTGGATCTCTTGAGACTACATTTTCTGTTCCCCCGTATCAACGGTATCAACATAAGTCTTCCTAATTCCATCCAACTTTCTATCCATTCATCTTCTTCAAACCATTCACTCATCCACCCATTCTAAACAGTCTGCCTATCAACATCAATTAGACGATCTACATTCAACTTTGAAACAATCTACTCTGTCTCAGGCCTGGCTCTCTTAAGACTAGCCAGTTAAATTGATTACACCTGTATCTGTATCCACTACTCTCTCAGTAGAGAGCTGTGTCTCTCCATTCTACAAGAATATAAGGCACATTCCATCCAACTTTCTATCCATTCATCTTCTTCAGACCATTCACTCATCCACCCATTAAACTGTTTATCAACATCCATTAAACTCTCTGTCTATCAACATTAATTAGACGATCTACATTCAACTTTTAAACAATCTACTCTGTCTCAGAGCCACCTGGGCACCAACTGTCAGTTTCTCTGGCTTTAAGCATACAGTCTCTCAGAAGACTACATATCCTGTTAACTGTTTCCTCTGTCCACAACTGTTTCAAAATAAAAGTCCTCACTGCAATAATACACTATTAAATCATTTAACCATTGAAACTACTCAACTATTGAACTGTTCAACCATTCCAACTGTCAGTTATCATCCACTATGCCTCCAGTCAACTACATGAAACCTCCATGTACCTAGCAACCAACATAGCAACCATTAAAATTAAGTGTTTATGACCGTTTCCATAGCAACCAACATGATTATACTGCAGTAACTTCTTGTTTCTTGATAGTGGCCACCATGGATACCCTAGCAACAAATGTTTCAAAATAAAAGTCCTCACTAGCAAGTTAGCTAGTTAGCATGGTTAGCATAGTTAGCATTTTTAGCATAACTGCTAGAAATCATCGGTTAAGTTAGCTAATCAACCTGGTTAGCATTGTTAGTAAAGTTATCATTGCTAGCATAATTAGCATTTTTAGCGTAACTGCTAGAAATCATTACCTAAGTTAGCTAATCAACATTTTAACATGAATAGAAATCATTAGTTAAGTTAGAGCTGGAATGTTTCCTCTTTAAACTGTCTACCTTCACACTCAACTCTCTGTAAACTATGCAACCACCATGTTTACCCTAGCTACACCTTAGCAACCATATCTACATTATCTATCTATTTTTGCATTTTCAGGCACTGGTAATTCCTTGGAATTGCATTTCTAGTTAAACTTCTTCTTCTAACGCTCGCAATTCAGCTTCAACCGTTTAACGTAGAAACTTCATTCAAACTTTGTTGCGTAGGTCTTGCTTATGCCATATGTGCTTTGTATTTTTCAACTTTGTAACTTTTATACTTTTTAAACTATTAGTTAAAAACTATCACCATTTCCCCCATAGACTTAACATTGCTCATTATGACATCACGGCAGCAATTAGAATGTTACCCCAGCTGGTCAGCCACCTGGGCACCAACTGTCAGTTTCTCTCAGGCTCCTCTCTGAAGACTACATATTCTGTTCCCCTGTATCCTCTGTGCACAACAGTATCACAATAAGTCCTCCTAATTCCATCCAACTTTATATCCATTCATCTTCTTCAAACCATTCACTCATCCACCCATTCTAAACAGTCTGCCTATCAACAACATCAATTAGACGCTCTACATTGAACTTTTAAACAATCTACTCTGTCTCAGGCTGGCTCTCTTAAGACTAGCTAGTTAAATTGATTACACCTGTATCTGTATCCACTACTCTCAGTAGAGAGCTGTGTCTCTCCATTCTACAAGAATATAAGGCACATTCCATCCAACATTCTATCCATTCATCTTCTTCAGACCATTCACTCATCCACCCATTAAACTGTCTATCAACATCTATTAAACAATCTGTCTATCAACATCCATTAAACTCTCTGTCTATCAACATTAATTAGACTATCTACATTCAACTTTTAAATTATTTACTCTGTCTCAGGCTTTAAGAGTACTCTGGCTCTCTTAAGACTAGCCAGTTAAATTGATTACACCTGTGTCAACTACTCTCAGAGAGCTGTATCAGTGTCTCTCTTAACAAGAATATAAGGCACATTCCATCCAACCTTCTATCCATTCATCTTCTTCAGACCATTCACTCATCCACCCATTAAACTGTCAATCAATATAAAACAATCTGCCTATCAACATCCATTAAACATTCTATCTATCAACATTAATTAGACTATCTACATACAACTTTTAAAGTATTTACTGTGGGTCCCTCTCAAGCAGCGTTTATATGTCCTCCCTCGCTCCTCGATCCTCAATGATCTACATAAAGAAAGATAGAAGAAGGGCTAGACTATCCCATTGTTGCCGCTCCATCATTCTTTATGTAGATCAGTGAGGAGCGAGAGAGGACGCGTAAACGCTATGAGAGGCACCTTCTGTCTCAGGCTTTAAGCATACAATCTCATTAAGACTACAGATCCTGTTTCACTACTTCCTCTGTCCACAACTGTTTCAAAATAAAGGTCCTCACTGCAATAATACACTATTAAATCATTTAACCATTGAAACTACTCAACTATTGAACTGTTCAACCATTCCAACTGTCAGTTATCATCCACTATGCCTCCAGTCAACTACATGAAACCTCCATGTACCTAGCAACCAACATAGCAACCATTAAAATTAAGCGTTTATGACCGTTTCCATAGCAACCAACATGATTATACTGCAGTAACTTCTTGTTTCCTGATAGTGGCCACCATGGATACCCTAGCAACAAATGTTTCAAAATAAAAGTCCTCACTAGCAAGTTAGCTAGTTAGCATAGTTAGCATTGTTAACATAGTTAGCATTTTTAGCATAACTGCTAGAAATCATCGGTTAAGTTAGCTAATCAACCTGGTTAGCATTGTTAGTAAAGTTAACATTGCTAGCATAATAAGCATTTTTAGCGTAACTGCTAGAAATCATTAGCTAAGTTAGCTAATCAACATTTTAACATGAATAGAAATCATTAGTTAAGTTAGAACTGGAATGTTTCATCTTTAAACTGTCTACCTTCACACTATCAACTCTCTGTAAACTATGCAACCACCATGTTTACCCTAGCTACACCTTAGTAACCATATCTACATTATCTATCTATTTTTGCATTTTCATGCACTGGTAATTCCTTGGAATTGCATTTCTAGTTTTTAAATCATGTACTCCTGTCCTGCAGAATGTCAGAGCAGTATTCCAAACCATTTTCATAAAATTATGAAATATATCTAAAGGCAAATTTGGCTGTCTATGTTAAAAGAGAATGCCGGTGTAGCTATAGACTATTCTGGAAAATGAACAAAGACTGCATATGCATAATAATTTGGAATGCAGTTTGCCGGGGAGCAGAATTTCAAGCAGACGTTCAGGCAGGCCGGAGAAGACCGCCTCCTAGTTGTAACTAAATAGCCAAATCGCTGTTTTAAACCACAGAAAGGCTCAAAGTTAGCCTGATTACCATCGACTTTCAAAGGCTCTGCGAGACTTTAGTCTGACCAAGGGCCTGTGCTAACACGGTTTCTCCAAGCGCTGGTTGACCCGCCTCCTTTAAGTGCCTCGATTTGCTACTGGTCGATGTCAGAAAGCGGTTTGCCGAGTTTAAACCAACAACAACACTCTTTCCTCTGCCTTGAACACGCCTCTACCCAGAGCCGTTGGAGCTGCTCAAAGTTGATTGGTTCTCGACCAAAGGGGGCAGTTCCGCAGATTTCGGGAACTCAGAAATCCTTCCCGATTAGCAGTTGACCAGACCAGCGACAGCAAAAGCCGAAGGTGTTACGTCACTGGGAGGGCGTGCCAGGCTAGCTCAAAGTAGTCCCACTCTGTGTTGACAGTATAATGACATTTCCAACATTTAAAAAGAGGGCTGAGGCAAAACAACGTATAATCACGTTTTAACACACCTGGGGCCTCATGTACAAAGCTTGCGTACGCACAAAAATGCTGCGTACGCTAAGTCTCACGCTCACGTCCGGATGTACAAAGACTGACTTGAACGTGAGAATGTGCGGTCCTCCAGGCAAGCTTCATGCCTGGCGTACGCACATTTCCAGTGTGTATCGTCAGTTGGCGACACATAGAGGCAATGCAGCGCAACAACATTAGTTGATCACGAATCAAGGCCTTTATTTGCACAGCATATTAAAAATAGCACTTCGAAATAGGCATATGTTTCTAGATAATTGGCCATGCAACATGCGTTAATAGTACCAAACTATGCAACAGCCTATATCTGCAATTAAAACTGTAGTCTTATCAGAGGATATCAAGAATTAGGTAGCCTAATGTGAAACGTATAGAGATAATGCCTATATTTAGTTCCATACATGATTATTCACTTGCTTATCAAACATTTCAGATTTCGAAGAGCTTTCCTTCCTCGAAATCTGTGATGAATGTGGTCGGCTTCACGCATATGTCCATGTCTAAAACATTTTCCGGGTGTTTTAACATATTTCCGACAGTTTTCAGTAAAACAAAAAACAAATGGGACAAGATGATCCGCGTGAATAGCTTAGTGCGAATTGAAGCAATTTCCCTGACTGACTGCATAGGCTACTTTGACTTTCCTCGAGTAAGCATTCACATTATTGTTGTAACACTTGTGCAAAATATAGGAATATGATCCAGAAATCGCCGTGGCAAAGCGTGGATAAACTTACTATGGGTGCGCAATGCGTGTTCTTACTCGGACACGTGTGATTTAATTACCTTTTAATTATTGCAGTTATTTTGTAGTGCTTGAAATGCCCAACAAACCGCGTTATGTGAACCTTGTTACTTGCAGACTGACCAATGAATCTGCCACGGTCTCTGACCCTTGTAGCCACTGCCACGCTCTGCCTCTACTGTTTTTTTTTGTTATTAATTACAGATGATAAAGACGTAGGCTACTGTCTTTACCATGTTGTCTGATAAGAGCACTTCTACCTCGCAATCGCTGGTAATAAACGTTTAATACTTTTTCGATTTGATTATATAAATTATTACATTTTGTAGCAGGTTCAAGAACGGATGGATCCACAAATGATTTTTTTCTCTTATTAATATTGTGGGATAAGGCGTTTTGCCTTCGCGGAGGTCTGAGTTTTCGAGTGGCCTTCTAGTTAGCATATTAAAATGAGTGTGATTGAGGGAGGAGAGGGGGTGGAGTATAATGCTCATGCATGTGCGCTTAATTTCACGTTATAGGGAGGGAAAGTAATCTCATCGCCATCTGGTGGTTGCGTTCCTAGAGGCTAGCGGGAGTGGATGGGATTTTCTTTCAGAAAAAATATATCTCGGTCCACCATGGGAAGTTAGTTAAATGCCTTCAATATGCTATGCATTTAGGTCAGCTCTATTGCTTCTAGTGGTCATACTTTATTTTTTAGGATCAGTTTAATTGTTTAGAGTTTGTTTGTAACATGGTGATAACGAACTACAGTAGCTAGCTACAGTAGCATTTGACGTCACCAGTTTGGGCGCTTCATCTCCAACTGATCAAAACGGCAATTTGCTTACTGGCTTATCATATTTTTGTAATAACAGAGAGCGATGTAAACCGCGTGGTAATTACCTTTATGTTGGGATAACTTGTGTTGTGCTCCTACTCACACAAGAGCTGGCAGTAGTGTGGTTGTCTACTAACTAACCAACTAGCTAACAGGCTAATAAACAAACCATGCTAGGTGAGTAACGTCGTCGAAGGATGTCACGTCACTTGAAGTTGTAGTCCATTTATGAAATGAAACGAGCAATTATGGTTTTTTTAAATAAGGCGAAATAGGGTCTGATATTTTCACAGTTAGTAGATTATTACAGTATGAAGACTGAAAAATATTTTTGGTGGATAAGATCGCTGGTATAGCTGCGTAGTATTTTTTTGAAAAGTCGGTCTATGGGACTTAACATTGGAGCTGCTCTTCGATAGGAACGCAACCACTTGGGGCGCTGGTTTTCACTTTCCCTCCCTATTTGGGATGTACAAAGGAAAGCTGCGTGGATTGTACGCATGGTTTCATACATCTGAATTTTTTTATGCGTACGCTTCTTTCCAGATTTTCGCGTACGCAATGTTGTAGTAAGAATTCCACGCAAGTCTTTGTACATGAGGCCCCAGATCTCTCATTTACTCAAAAATTTAGAAAATTAAATAATAATAATAAAAATAATACCACCGAATGACAAGGTGTATAAGGTATACAAGACATACACTATATTGGCAAAAGCATTCGCTCACCTGTCTTGACTCACATATGAACTTCGGTCACATCCCATCCTTAAAGGAATATTCCGCCATTTTTGGAAATATTTTCCACCTCCCCTTGAGCAAAACGATCGATATTTCCCTTTTTCCCGTTCATCCAGCCATTCTGTGAGTCTGGCGATACAACTTTTAGCTTCAGCCTGGCATAGATCATTGAATCGGATTAGACCATTAGCTTCTCGCCTGCTATCATCATGCTTAAAAGTACAGTGGGTACGGGTTGAGAATGCACCTTCTCCCGCGGGACTCCCGAAGAGATCCGATTTTTTTCGAGGCTAAGGCAATGTACCCAAACAACCACCAGGTGGCAGAAAGTTTCATCCCGCATTTCAAAATGATGAAGACCGCATATCAATAGTCGACTTCTTAATCTCATTTAATCATTACAATGAAGGTGATGACTGGCGAAATCATTCAAACGACGTTTCAATGAACCATTGTTGAAATGAATGAAAATCATGTCTTATCCCCGTCCCCAAGAAACCACATCCACGTGAGCTGAATGACTTCAGGCCAGTTGCTCTCACATCACACCTGATGAAGACCCTGGAGAGACTGGTTCTGGGGATACTTAGGCCACAGGTGCGCCATGCACTAGATCCGTTACAGTTTGCATACCAGGAGAAAGTGGGCGTCGACGATGCAATCTCCTACCTCCTACACAGGACACACTCTCACCTGGACAAGGGGAAAAGTGCTGTGAGAATCATGTTCTTTGACTTCTCTAGTGCTTTTAACACCATCCAACCCCCCAGATTGAGTGACAAGCTCCTGCAGATGGGTGTGGATGCTCATCTAGTATCCTGGATTGCAGACTACCTGACAGAGCGGCCACAGTTTGTCAGACTGAAGGACTGCCTCTCCAACACTGTAATCAGCAGCACAGGTGCTCCACAGGGAACGGTGCTCTCTCCAGTCCTGTTCACCCTGTACACGTCCGACTTCTGCTACAACACGGAGTCATGTCACATGCAAAAGTTTTCAGACGATACTGCAATTGTGGGATGTATCAGGGATGGGCAGGAGGAGGAATACAGGAGCCTGGTGGAGGACTTTGTGCAATGGTGCAGACTCAACCACCTACAACTCAACACGACCAAGACCAAGGAGATGGTGGTAGATTTCAGGAGGTCTAAGCCTGCTCTGCTGCCAGTCACCATTGAGGAGGTCAATGTGGAGGTGGTGAACACATACAAGTACCTGGGCGTACATCTGGACGATAAACTGGACTGGTCAGTCAACACTGAAGCAATATACAAGAAAGGGCAGAGCAGGCTGTACTTCCTGAGGAGGCTGCGCTCCTTCAATGTGTGCAGCAAGCTCCTCTGGATGTTTTACCAGTCTGTTGTTGCCAGCGTCCTCTTCTATGCTGTGGCATGCTGGGGAGGAAGCACTAGGAAGAGGGATGCTGGGCGACTAGACAGGCTGGTAAGGAAGGCTGGCTCTGTTGTGGGAGCTGATCTGGAGTGCATCACTTCAGTATCAGACAAAAGGACCCTGAACAAGCTACACAGCATCCTGGACAATGACTGTCATCCACTCTACAGCATTATCATACAGCAGAAGAGCTTGATCAGCTGGAGACTACGCTCCATGACATGCACAACAGACAGACTGAGAAAGTCATTTGTACCCAGGGCCATACAACTGTACAATGCTTCACTGAAGGGAAAAGGAGAGTTGGACTTCTATGCATAGTATATCTGCACCTCCACCCTCTCATACACTTACATGGCATGACTTACATGTCTACCCTCATGTCTAACTCTTATATTATTACTATGTTAAGTTTATTTTAATTGTCCATATATTTATATTAGTACTGTTATTATTATTACTATGCTTACATTTTGTACTGTACATATTTATTACTGGTCACTAGAATTTTATCTTGCACTGTTGCACTGTTGGACTTATTTGCACTACCAACTTGACACACACCTCAGACTGGATCACAGTACCAATCCTCAGTACATTCATGCATACCTTATCTATAGTATTCTACTGCTCCTTTAGTCATTGTTGATTGTTGATTGTTGATTTGCTTTTTAATCTTCCTGTTTACATTGTTTACATTGTACTGTATGTTGTGTGTGGTGTCTTAAGCTGCTGGGACCTTGAATTTCCCCTTGGGGATCAATAAAGTATCTATCTATCTATCTATCTATCTAAATGGTTATAGAAAATCGCCTACAGCCTAACGCCGACACAGCTGATTCTTTGATTGATTCTAAGCTGTTTTGATGTAGGGGATGGGTAAACTGGCGCGCTACAAACATGCTACCAATCAAATGTAATATTAGTAGGACTAGCCTACTTAGACACTTTAGTCCAGTGGTTCCCAAAGTGTGGGCCGCGGCCCACTGGTGGGCCGCAACAGTATAGCAGGTGGGCCGCGAGAGCCTCGTAAATATATAGAGAAAATGTACGAGATGATATGAAAACACAGTGTCATTCCACGTCAGTTCAACCAGAGCGCACGCACTTGCGTCTCAAAAAATTCTGGGGGGGAAAAATACCATTTGTACCTATATTACCCAGGAGACATTAACACTTTCTAAGTTACAGCCAGTTTTACGGGGGGAGGGTGTCAATAAAAATATTGTTATCGTTCCGATAACAGCATTTCGGCCGATAATTTGCGCCGATATTTTTTAAAGCCCTAATTTCCCAACTAGCCTATGCCTACATAAGGCCCGTCTGGCTGGCTAGGCTCATGGATTAAAGTGAAAAAAAATCATCTGACTGAAACATTTTTGTCCAAAAAAAAAAAAAATTTGACACACCCAAGTGATGCAAATCAAAGGGTCTTAGCGTAGACCTATGAAAAATAGGGCCATACAGACTAATTGTACCCTCCGTTTACAAGTAACACATTTTAAAGTAGGCCTACAGTAGCTATTCAATACTGCAGACTGTTGCTTATTAAGAGTGCTCCGAGGGCCGGCCGGTCAGAGATTAGGGCCAGCATTATGCCTAAAATACATGTATGTCTCCAAAACATTCCTCACCGGTTATCAGACATGCATGAAAACAATTAAAACTCACAGCCATAGGTTAACCGTCAGATAGGCCTCTGTTATTGAAGATTTGGAATAATTCATTTGAAATGTAATATGCTAAAGAATTCTGATGTTTTCTGATGTCAGGATATAATTTGGTGTAACTTTACTTAGTGTGATTAGGTGACATGTTTAATTAGGTGCATGTCACTTTAAGACGTTTTAGTTTTTGGGTAAGAACGTGATGCACGGCATGAATGTTAGGAGTTCCACGGTTTTTCTGACCGTGTTGGTCGTGTTAATTGTATGAGAACTGTGCTGTTTGTTACAATAAACATTCAAGAATATTAACTGGAAGACAAGATGTTTTTTATAAGAACACGCGTCAGTCATAGGACTCCTATTATATACGTTTCGTTTATTGGAAACGGACCTACGACTTGCTCTTTGAAGAAGACAAATTAGGCAAACTGTATAGACATAGCCTAAGCTACTGGATCCTTTTGAATTGTATAAATTAACCTAGTTGTCTTATAATAATTATTTTTAGAGAAATTAGCAGTTAAACTGAACAGTAGGATAGCCTAATAGTGGCGTGGCGCAGACACACACTTTCCGTTGTCTGTCTCTGCGTTTCGGGCGCACCCCGGCACCCGACTCTATTAATATTAGGCTAATAATGACCGAAAGTACCGAAAGTTATATCCATGTTCTTTTTTACTATTCATCTTTAAGCTCCCCAACACTGCCGACCTCTAAGTAGCCTAATTTGATGAGATCGGGGAACTACACAGCAAGTGCGGACAAGAAGTCATCGCAAACAACGCAGAGCTTTGCGCAACTAGTGCGTGGATGTCTGTCCTGATGCTATTCTATAGCTTACTATTACAACTGGCGAAAGAACTGTTTATTTTCATTTTACTTTTATGAAGAATAATTAGCCCAAATCATAGACTAATTAAACTGAAAAAACGACAGCTTTCCTGAACGCAAAGCTTGTTTAACCTACAAAATAGGCTAAGCAAGCGGCTCCAAGTAGGCTATAAATCAAGACTGTTCTTTCATCTGTTTCAATTGGCCTTTCTTTCGTTTATCATTGTATCATTATGATGATGATGATGATGATTATTAGTAGTAGCAGCCTAATAGTGGTAGTAGCCTAGTAGTAGCCTAATGTTCATCCACGCAGTTGCACGAACGTATTTATTTATTTATTTATTTGTTTTGCGCACAACGAAGTTTTAACATAGCCTAGGCTAAAACACAGGCCTATCACAAAACTGCGTTCAACAAGGTATAACCATCACTGCAGCTTGCAAGGGAGATCGCGCGGCACCCCCCACCCCCCCCTTTTTTTTTTCTCCCCGGATCTGCATCAATCTCATGATTGACCTCTAGCGCCTCCGGTTGACGGAAATCCGTCGTAGCGACGGAAAACTTTAATCCATGTAGGCTACTTCTTCCTCAAAATAATGTCAGCTGTGTGGATGTATTTCACCATTCTAACAAGATCTGCGTTGAATCTATGCAGCCCAAAATCCTCTTGTAAACGATCTTCTTTTTAACCTAGGAGCGAAGCTACTCAGCCTACTCAGAGCGAATTGTTTTGCTGGTGCGTCTGCACTTTACTGCCGCGCTAGTCGGGGAGACAAACAAAATCTTTGGTAGGACAAATCAGTAGATAAGTAAGTAGTTTTAAGTAGCCTATTATATTTGCATTTCGTTCGGTTGGGTTATGTAATATTACTGCTGCAACACTGCAGGTTGTGCGCAACAGAATCTACTTTTCCACTGGACAGCACTCCGCTACTTTGCCCGTCTTTTTGCAGTTCGGTTTGAGCACACTGGAGGCAGTACGTTGGGGTCAATTAGCCTACAACAAGATACAGTCCAAGGAGTTGCAGCTTTATTTAATCAACCGCAGCTAAAACTATACATAAGTTTCCCACAAAACTCTGATTTGGTAGCTAGCTTTTTCACCGCTTCTAGCCATCTGCGTTGAGTGTTTACTCCATATGAGAACGATTCATGCACTGTCCCTGGCCACTCACTCGCACCTTAATGACATCACGTTCACTTAAAGGAGCCACACATAGGCCTAGGCAACTGCTGTTGACTGCTGTATCTGAGGACTTTTATGAGTTATGTCCAATTAGGCCTACTGCAATTAAATTATGCCTATTAAATGTTGTCCCCTATTCATTTAAAAGAAAATAAAAACAATTCTCCAAGAGTAGGCTAATATTATCGGTTATCGTATCATCAGTATCGGCCACTACAAAACAAACCGATAAATATCGGTTGTGGGCCGCAGAACATTTGGGCGGGTGGGCCGCAGAACATTTTCAGAATTGAAAGTGGGCCTCAGCAGTCTCAAGTTTGGGAACCTCTGCTTTAGTCATAGGCAACGTTGCCATGTTAATTTGGGCTAGAAGTGCTTGCTTGTGGTGGCGCTCCTGTCCGCTGCTTCTCCCGAATTGTGTGGCAAATTTGTCAGGAATCAGCTTAAATGTCAAATCATATTTATTTCTCTTTGTCGCCATGGTATTGGGGGAAACGCGGAGAAACGAGATGGTCAGTCCTCGTATTTTTTCTTCGCGTTTCGTTATAAAAAATATATAAGTAATAGTTAGTCTTTTTCCGTATTGAACAGATACGGGACGCTCTTTGTTCCGTATTTTAAGGAACTACTCAATGCACACACACTACAATGAAAAACACACAAAGAAATCACTAAACATATAGCCTACAACCTAATGATACTTTAATGCAGCGTTTCTCAAACTATGGGCCGCGAAACGTAGAGACTGCTGCTGGTCCGCGAGACATGGAGTGAAATTAGGTCCGGTGATCTGATAATTTGCTGCGTAATTGACCAAGCAACCGCGGACCGACAGAAAAAGAAAGCAAACGTTGCTGCGGAAATGCTTGCTAATTTGATGTGTTTAAACATAGAGCCATACAATTAGGTGTGTCTGTTATTATGATAATTTTCGAGCATAACTGCTTGTCCATAGCTCAGTGACAGGTGTTAATAGCCTTGCCATAAGCACTGCTGCAGGTGCTTCTTTTATTATGCGGTTAGAGCACAAGCGCTTACTCATATAGACTATAACTCAGGGACAGGTGCAAAACCACCAACTGGGATGAATCGAAGGGCAAGCAAGCACTGCCACACAACGTGAAGGCCTTTGTGTTGTCAACACTAAACAGAAAGTTTCCTACGATGGGGATAAGTGGCCGCAAGGACTGCATCGATAAGATCAACGAATACAGTAATGTTTTACAACCCAGCTGGTATCCGCTGTTCATTCCGACATATAAAATAAAACAATAGCCTAAAAAATAACTGCATGCGTAATGGACACGGCTCTATATCCTAAATAATTTTCGAGGTTCGCCATTTGGTAATATGACCTATCCTTACTGACAATAATTTAGATTGAGCACAACTAAAGTTGCACGAAGGCAAAATACAGTCCTAAAAGCCTATTCTATATAGCCTGGCCAATATTGTAGATGTGCAAAAGCAGCATTTGCGTGCGTGCTTGCCGGTGAGGTGTAGCCTACAAAAATGAGCATAACATCTGATTATTAAAGTATGGCTATAGGATATAAGCTAGAGAAGAGTTGGTTTAAAATTCAAGTGTAGTAAAAAAGTTTGTGCACATCCCCGGTCAAGGTGCAGAACAAGAGTAGGCTAAATCATAAAAAAATGGAAAAAGGTTCGCACACTTGAAATCCTTCTTTTTTGATTTGATTTTATTTTCTTTATCACAAAGGAATGACGTTTCGACCGTGTGGTCTTCTTCAGATTAAAATTCAAGTACGTGCGCTATTTAACCCCTCGAGATCGACTGCAGTCTGCTGACACAGCCAGACGACTCCATTCATTCGTTTTGGCCGATATAACCCATTCATTTGTTTTGTGCGTATATACTGTAGATTCCTGCATGCTGCATTACCGTGACCCTTAGCCTACCTTGTGGATGATTTTTTCTCATTGGAATACAGCAGGACAGAATGCCTTTTATCTAACAAATGCAAAAGCTGAGATTGTTGGAAGGACTAGGCTACTCAACAAACTTGTTTTTCGTTTCTGGGAGATCTCGTTATCGTTTTGGATTGTCGGATTTTTATACTTATTGTTTGGACTTATGGACAATGAACTTTGAGGGGTGGTTGTTAGTGCTTTACAAAGCTCTGTGTTAATAAGTGTCGGTCCTCCTATCCTTCAGCTCACTGCGCGATGCAGTTGCGCATAGTGGTTACGAAGTCATTAACTTTTTACGACACAATACATGATATTTGTGTTTTTCGTTTCTTAGATTTAATGCATGTTTGACATGTAAACAGGCCTTCAGTCCGTTAACTTAAGGCCTTCTTTTGCATGGGGTTGCTCGCATCCGCCCGTAACCTAGGCTATTATGTGCGTAGTGGCTGCATACTCTTGATTATAATAAGGCAAATTGTTACAGGACAACTTAAACTGACTTCCCCAATGCTTCCCCGCAGCACATTACATTTTAATATAGGCTAATATAGGATGAACAAAGTCTATGGACTTGCTATATTAAATCCAGTAGCCTAATAATTCTATGTGCCACGTCCGATTTCGCAAGTGATGTAGTAGGCTACGTTTAAACATCGACAAACGTCTGTGAGACTACCCATTTCATGAAGAGCAATTGTCTTGTGCGATCATTCCCCCTCCCCCACACTTGTCTAACCAGTTCACTAGACATTATAGCCTACCTATATGCGGCATTGAGGACGATTGCCTCCCTCCCCCCTCTCTCTCGACAGACACTTCCTGACACTAGGGCTCGGGATCATGACATCAAAACTTCGCGGGCACAGCCACATTGGCAGCTTCACTCCTTAGTTTACTATGGATTACTATGGATTTACTCCCGCCTTTTAGTGTGTTCCTGTTACTTAGTTTTTGCCTTCTTGGTCGTATGTTGCTGTGTAGTGGGGTGTAACAGTGCAACCCACGATCGCAAGAGGAAAAGAATAAATCGCTACTATATTTCTGCTTCTTGTCTTGTGCATCTGAATGAATGGATATTACGTTCAGTGCGCTACCAAATGGCGGCGATATTCCTAGAATGCAAGGCGTGTGCCCGAGCCCTATTACGTAAATGTAAAAATGTGTGTGTGTGTGTGTGTGTGTGTGTGCGCTGAACCACGAATTCACATATTAACTTTTCTTTTCAGCAGACATCGCAATCATAAAAAAATCGCAAAACTTTTTAATAAAATAAAGCCTCTTGTCTTAATGGGTTCCGGAGGTTCGTAGAGTAAGTTCTGAACCCCGATCGCTGACGTGTGATTAAGATGCCTCAACCAGTTACGCCACAGTTCGAGTGTCAATATCTTCGCACTTAGCCAAGAAATATAAAGGATTCAGTCAGTCGAGTTCATTTAGGCTATTCGCGGCATGCACTTGAAACGCCGATCAAAAGTTCTGACATGTTAAACTGACGTTAGTCATTAATTCACCACATGATAAAATGCTGTTATATTGACGCACAGTATAGCCCACGGTAGTCTATGTCTATCTCTGAATCAACATGAACATGCATAACGAGATCCATATATTCTAAGTTGCTAGAAACTTCTTTTGCGGAGCTAGGCCTACTAGTCGATGGTTACAATGAATCACCCTCACTGCCCTATCGCATATCTGACCATCCATTGTTACAATGTTACAAAATGCGCGATCTTCTCCATGCATGTAGCCTACGGTTATAAGTAAAGTGACATGATAGGCATGTAGGCCTATTAAAGATATTTCTGTTAAATACATTTTATTTTCAGTTGTCAAAAGTGGTGGGGACAAAATCTGTGATAAAGTGCTGGGTAAGCTACCCAGCGTCGCCGGTTAAAATGAACATGCCTCCGTTTTAAAATAGCCTATAGGCCTACACATTTCTAAGTATTCCTAGCATAAATGTAGCCTAAATGTCCATCTTGTCCATCTCTTTCGTCTTCGCCTTGACAATAATAGCCTATTCACGGAAATGCGGTCGTGTAACCGTAATGAATTAATGAATTAATCTAAGGTTGCCTATCGAGTCTTTCAGATTGAATTGAAGGCTTCTAAAACCATTTTCATTAATTTCAACAATGGTTTATTGAAACGTCGTTTGATTATAATTTCGCCAGTCATCACATTCATTTTAATGATTAAATGAGACGGATTAAATGAGACGGATATGCGGAGCATTTCTCTCCCTCTCCATTGACCAAAACGTTGCTCTCGCATCTCTGCTGGACTGACTGAGTTATAGGCTACGTCGAGTGAGAGAGCCAGCTGTGAGGTAGGCTGTAAAACATTTGAAAACTCTGAAACTGCAATCTGACATGCCGAGCGTGATGTCTCTTTTCTCCGCTCGTCACCAGCGCGGTGCCTTCGGGTTTTTCCGTGTTTTCCGGTATGAGCCGAACCTTCATTTTATTAGGGCGGTCTTATGTTGCCCCCTTGCGGTTGCAAAGTCCCGATACTTCGGGATTCCCGATGTGCGGGAAAGAAAGGAGCATTCTCAACCCGTACCATCTGTAACTAAGATTTCCGGTAATTTTCCCATTTAAAACGTGTCTCTTCTCAAGTTAGAGTGCAATAAGACCAACTGAAAATGAAACCTGGCATTTTTCTAGGCTGATTTGACATGGAACTACACTCTCATCTGGACTAATAATCAAGGGAAGTTGCAAACGTACCATGGGCACAGTGATATCACGCACTACTACTGCTTGTTGCCTATGGGGACTATTTTCAGATATCACTGCGCCCATGGTACGTTTGCAACTTCCCTTGATTATTACGCCAGATGAGAATGTAGTTCCAAGCTATGCTAGGCTGAAGCTAAAAGTTGTATCGCCAGACTCACAGAATGGCTGGATGAACGGGAAAAAGGTAAATATTAATTGTTTTGCTCGAGGGGAGGTGAAAAATTAGCTTATTTCCAAAAATGGTGGAATATCCCTTTAATCCATAGGGTTTATGATGACATCAGTCCACCCTTTGCAGTTATAACAGCTTCAACTGTTCTGTGAAGTCTTCCCATAAGGTTAGGAGTGTGTTTCTGGGATTTGTTGACCATTCTTTCAGAAGTGCATTTGTGAGGTCACACATTGATGTTGGATGAGGTGACTGGCTCTCAGTATTCATCCTAATTCATCCCAAAGGTGTTCTATTGGGTTGAGGTCAGAACTTTATGCAGGCCAGTCAAGTTCATCCACACCAAACTCTGTCATCCATGTATTTATGGACCTTGCACTGGTGCACGGGCATGTTGGAACAAGAAGTGGCCATCCCCAAATTTCCCACAAAGTTAGGAGCATGGAATTGTCCAAAATCTCTTGGTTAATGCTGAAGCATTCAGAGTTCCTTTCACTGGAACTAAGGGACCAAGCCCAGCTCAGGGACGGCCCCTTCCTGTTCCAACATGACTGTGCATCAGTGCACAAAGCAAGGTCCATAAAGATAGTAGCAGGACTAGGTCCACGCCCCTTTAGACAGCTCAGCAGTGCCCTTCTGAGTGGCTCTGGGAAATTGGAGGTGAGCCAATCAGTGCGTGGGAGCGGCTATAAGGTTTTAGCTTTTATGTTGAAGGCTAACGTCGTAGCTACATCGTTTGCCTGACTCCAGCCTTCACCGCTCCCCGTATTGGCTTCACCTCTGGCCGGTTCCGTGTGTCCGCCGACTTCTCGGAGTGCAGCTAGTCGCTGAACATGGGCCTTATGACCGACCACAGCAGAGCGCAGATCTCGGGCGTAACAGGGGGCGGCAACATCAAGGCGTCTTGGTCCCAGTTCCGACGAACGCTGCTGTTTTGTTTTGTCTTGTTTTTTGTGTTGGTTTTGTCTGTTTCATTCTGTGTGCTAGATTGGCTGTGTTTAGCCACCACAAACTCAGCCCTCATTGATTAACTGAAGTGACGACAGGTGTGCTGCTGTTTGCTCACGAGTGACAACGAATTCAGTTCGGTTGTGGAGGCTATTCTTTAGCTTGTTGCACTGTGTGTCATCATGATTTGTCACCATAAGCCTGCGTGAGTGATTGTGATGATTTTACTATTTGCTGTGACAACTGAGTGCTGTGCATTAGAGTGCTATTTTATTCACGAGTGTCTCATTCCCTGAATAGTCACCTCTACTGACTTTAGCGAACTCACTCTGGAGAGTACTAGCGAACCCACACTGGAGAATATACTGACTTTAGCAAACCCACACTGGAGAGAATTCACTCATGTTTTTAATGTAAATAAATAAGAGTGTATTTTTTGGAACACATGCCTCTCTGGTTTTCTATGATCCCGAACCTGTGTTGCCTGGTAGCTTAACCCATTAACAAGTTTCTAAGAATTTATATTCTGAGGGGAAGGGCCTCAGATGGCGTAGTCGACATGTGTCAATTTAGCAAACCATCCACTTTGCCACAGATAGATAGATAGATAGATAAAGGCATGAATGACAGAGTTTGGTGGGGATGAACTTGACTGTCCTGCACAGAGTCCTGACCTCAACCCGATAGAACACTTTTGGGATGAATTAATGTGGATACTGAGAGCCAGTCGCCTCGTCCAACATCAGTGTGTGACCTCACAAATGTGCCACTGAAAGAATTGTCAAAAAATCCCAGAAACACACACCTAAACTTTGTGGAAAGTCTAAGAGTTGAAGCTGTTATAACTGCAAAGAGTGGACTGACATCATAATAAACCCTATGGATTAAGGATGGGATGTGACTGAAGTTCATATGTGAGTCAAGACAGGTGAGCGTCGGGGTCGGTCCTGTCGGTCCTTATTTTCACGATAATGACCAGTGTTCTATACATTATCCCTTACGTATATACAGCAGTGAAAATAAGTATTGTACATGTCACATTTTTTTCAACACAGTTATGTCTGACTGGACTACTGACATGAAATGTATTAACTTAAAAAAATCTACACAGGTAAAGAAATCAGAACTTTAAACCCCCAAGTAACGATTACCGGTGTAACGGTAAACAATGATTAAAAATGTTGACGATAACAATTACCGCTTTCATTTCAAATATCATAATTATCACGGTTGATTACCACGGTGTGGAAACCGTGTGTTTAATCTTTCCCAGCTTTACCCAAGGCTGCTTTTGACATAGGCCTGGTAGGCCACAATGAAACAAAACTAGCATTTACCAGGCATTTCCTGAAAAGGCATGTAGACTCTTCCCTGAAGAAAAGCGGCAGTCCTTCCAGGGCTATCCTTCTCCTATGTGCTGTGATATCTGCCACCTGCACATACTGTAGATGGAGATACAGAAAGAATGACAATATTTGACACAATTCCCAATTGTTGTTTAATTTAGCTATAGACTGCATCAGTTACAGGAAATTTCCCACGGGAAATTTGTTGGTTTAGGTTGAGATGGTCACTGTACTATCAGCAGGAAAAAGAACAAGAACACTTGGTACAACATATACTAAATAGCAGACCAACTGCTAAAGTATTACAAAGCCATTGTAATTTTTACTCTTAATTCATACATGATGCAGTTTACAGCCTATGCTTGTGGACAGCCGTGGCCTACTGGTTAGGGCTTCGAGCTTGTGACCGGAGGGTTGCGGTTCCATCCCCGACCAGTCCACGGCTGAAGTGCCCTTGAGCAAGGCACCTAACCCACCTCTCTGTGCTGTGTGTGTTCACTAATTCGGTTAAATTGGGTTAAATGCAGAGAACGAATTTCCCTCACGGGATCAAAAAAGGATATATACTTTGTTCTGCCTTCTCTAAGAATGCATCTATTCCTTTGTATATGCTGCCACCTTGTGGCGTTACTAGGCAATCGTCTACTTCCTGTTATTGCATGTTAGTCTAAAAAGAGTTTAATCAGATGAACACGTTTTCCTGGCGATTTCCTCACATGAGAATATTTACGTTTGAGCCCCGGACAATATTTGTCTGTAAATACACATTAGATAAGTAGTACTTGTGGGGTGTCTTGCTTTTGTAACTTTGTAATTGGAATGTGTTTTGTCCGCTTACTTAAATTCAAGTTTGCTAGTTCTCGTCGGTCACGAGTGATTGCTATTTGCTAGCAAACGGTGTGTTAGCTGCCTAGCCTATGCGATTTCATATGTTACGTGAAATTCATGTACTTTCTCTTCTGTATTGTTTTACAGTTTTACAATCAAAAATCACTAAAGATATCTAAACCAAAGTCAAGCCTTGGATTTATTTGAAGCTTTAGAGAACTGTTAACTAGCTGTCTAGTCCTGCCTGCAAGAGAAGACGCAGTATGAGGGCAGCATAGTAAAAAGACAACAGCGCAGCAAGTTCAAACTTTAGAAGTTAGCCCACGAGGATGTCGCTACACGTGGATAGATTGGAGGTGGATGCCGCTGAACAGGCGCAGGGCGCGGCACTCCTAGAACTCCCCGAAGCCCACCATGAGGCAACCGAGACACAAGAGCCTTTTCGAACACCTGACTCCCGGTCACAGATATCCAAAAGGTCCGGTGTAGGCCTATCATCAGCATCATCAGCGGCTGCCAGAGCACGTGCCCAGTCAAAGGCAGCACAAGCACAGGTGACTTTCGCTGAAAGAGAATGTTACGTCCACAAAGGGAAATAACATGGATGAGGCACGGAGTAGTTTTGAACAAGCGCTTGAGAGTTTATTGCGACCAACATTGCAGACAAAAACAGACAAAGCACAGGTGTAAGGTAGCGACTGAGTATAAAGTCCTTCAGGAGGCAAACAACTCAGGTGTTCAAAAGGCCCAAAGCCTCGTGCTTGCTACCCCGTGCCTCCCGACAGAATGGAAGCAGGCAGCCTATAAAGGGTCAGGTGACCTGTGCACCGGTACACCATCTCCACTAATCAGCAATCAGCAACTCAATTAATCAGCATACCAATTAGCACACCTGTGAACAGACAGACACAAAACAAGAACACAGCACAGGGAGGAAGCCACGCCCACTGGGGCGTCACACCCTCCCCCTTCTAAACAGGAAACAGTCAGTTTCCTGAACAGCAACATAGGCACAATCAATTAACATCAAAAGACACAATCAATTAACATAAAAAGTACACACAAGTTCTACAGACTAGAGAGTCCCCAGTCCACCCACCATCAGCACCCGGGTAGCTGAATAGTATTCAAACGGAGAAGGCATACTAACCTGTTGACACAAACATACACAAATCACACACACATTCACTCACACTCATTCTGAACACACTCATTCTGAACACACTCATTCTGAACACACTCATTCTGAACACACTGGGGCACTTGAGAGAACATCTGCCACTATGTTCTCTGGCCCCTCAATGTGACGAACACCCAAATTATGTATACGGACGCAAATTATACGGACGGCAGCGCAACAGCCTGGGGAGCAGTCTGTACATCGCGCTCTATTATAAAAGTTGCGACATGTTGAGGGAGCGACAAGTCTGTTTAAATTGGTCCAAAAGGTCTGAAACAATTAATAGCTCCATATTGTCAATTTCAGCTGACCTATGCCACCGACCAAATTGTAACATTAAGTCTCGCACAAACTCCCATTTTAGACGGACCAAATTTCCTCCGCATAGAATGAAATCGATACTGATACGACTCTCGAATTCGACGCAAGCGCTCCAGCTCAGTCTCACATTCGTAGGCCAGAAGAGCCTTTTGCTCCTCAAAGGACAAGCTAGAACCAGGCGGGGGTGACTCAGACTCTGCCGACGCTGGCAGTATCTGCGGTTTCACCAAACCAGCAGCGACGGCACTTTTGGTCGTCTCCACAATCTCCTCTGCATTAACGTTACCGCAGTATCGTAACTCTCCGCAACTTCTAGATGGTCTTCATTCATTGTTTTAAGAGCTATGGACGGAGCCTGCACAAAATCGGTCACAAGTTGAGAACTCATAACGTAGGCCTATAGACCAAACCAAATCAATCGACTACAAATAATTCAAATACCAAACAAACAGATGTAACTTTGAGGGAAACCGTAGCCTTCCAACGCCCTTCTAAACCCCAAACCCCACTAAATCGTGGACCCTAGTCTTCAGACAGCGTGAGGCCGGGGAATTTAAGCACTAGGACCTGCTGGTCCAAAGCCCGTAAGCCCGAGAGAGTCGTTGATTTACGAACAACCCCGCAGACCTCGGAAGTGCCCCCGAGACAACTGCTACCAAGCCCCGTACCGTCCAAAAATAACAAACAAACAAAACAAACTGTGCACCCTAAGATGCACACTTCGCCTACCAAAGGGCGAGGAAGTTAAAATTCAATCACGTCTATCAAATGTCGCGCATTTAACAAAATGCGCTCAGTTATAATGAGCAGCACAAAACGGCTCCTCAAAAAACCCGCAAATTTAATGAAACGAGAAAGATTACAAATGTTATCAAATCAATCAAATACAAATAATCCAAATATCAAATAGTCCAAATATACCAAATATCAAATAGGAAGTTATCGAAGTTATACACACTCCGTCCCCCTTCAAACAAAGTGCTACGCACTAACCAATAATGCCACTCTCCGATGAATAAGCTCACCGAAGACGAGACATCCAAATCCAAAATTCCAAAGACCGAAATCCAAAAGCTCCAAACAACAATATATATATTTTTAGACGAGCCCCCATTATGTTACGTCCACAAAGGGAAATAACATGGATGAGGCACGGAGTAGTTTTGAACAAGCGCTTGAGAGTTTATTGCGACCAACATTGCAGACAAAAACAGACAAAGCACAGGTGTAAGGTAGCGACTGAGTATAAAGTCCTTCAGGAGGCAAACAACTCAGGTGTTCAAAAGGCCCAAAGCCTCGTGCTTGCTACCCCGTGCCTCCCGACAGAATGGAAGCAGGCAGCCTATAAAGGGTCAGGTGACCTGTGCACCGGTACACCATCTCCACTAATCAGCAATCAGCAACTCAATTAATCAGCATACCAATTAGCACACCTGTGAACAGACAGACACAAAACAAGAACACAGCACAGGGAGGAAGCCACGCCCACTGGGGCGTCACAGAGAAGCAAGCGTGATGAGGCGGAAAGCTGACCTTGAAGCCAGTCTCCACGTCCTCATGAGCCAGAGGGTAGCTGCTGCCGCCGAGGCAGCAGCTGCAGCATACGAGGAGGAGGAGATTGAAAGCGGGGAGAAGCGCTACGAGCCATACGTCCCAAGCAAGCCTTTCAGTGCCTATGAACGTACAGGCAACTACATCCAGCAGCACTCAGAGATGTTCGGCAGAGAACCACCGCCGCCAACACACGTGCAGCCGGATGCCTACAAACCACCGTCACCAACGCGCATGCAGCTGGATGCCTACAGACAACCAACACATGCGCCGCTGGATGCCTACAGACAGCCAACACATGCGCCGCTGGATGCCTACAGACAACCAACACACGTACAGCTGGATGCCTACAGACAGCCAGCACACGCGCCGCTGGATGCCTACGGACAGCCAACACACGCGCCGCTGGATGCCTACGGACAGCCAACACACGCGCCGCTGGATGCCTACAGACAGCCAACACACGCGCCGCTGGATGCCTACAGACAACCAACACTTGTGCCGTTGGATGCCTACAGACAACCATCGGATGCCTACAGACCACCATCACCAACACATGTGCCGCTGGATGCCTACAGACCACCGCCACCACCACATGTGCCGCTGGATATCTATAGGCAACCCCATCAACACACTGGAACAGCTGCTCACACGAACCCAAAGCTGAGAGTCAACAACATAAAGAAAGAACAGCTATGTGAACCATCTCCATTCAAGCCTTGTCAACAGCCGCCTCTCCCATCTCCCAGTCTGAACAAGGGACACTCCACTGAGCCACAGCCAGCTCAAGACCTGGCCAGGTATCTCATACGCCGAGAACTGGTGAGCTCCGGCCTCCTACAGTTCGATGACCGTCCTGAACACTTCTGGGCATGGAAAGCATCCTTTTTGAGTGCCACCAAGGACTTGAATCTGACACCCAGGGAAGAACTGGACCTCCTGGTAAAGTGGCTAGGTGCAGACTCAGCAGAACAAGCACGTAGAATCCGTTCAGTACACGTGCTTAATCCTACTGCAGGCCTCCACATGGTGTGGCAACGTGTGGAAGAATGCTACGGGACACCAGAGGCCGTAGAACAGGCGCTCTTTAAAAAGATAGAAGAGTTTCCCAAGCTGACCAACAAAGAAAATGCTAAACTCAGGGAACTCGGTGATATCCTCCTTGAACTGGAATGTGCCAAAGAAGAAGGATACCTACCGGGCCTTTCCTGTCTCGATACAGCCCGCGGAGTGAATCCAATCGCAGAAAAGCTACCCTACAGCCTACAAGAGAGGTGGATAAGCATGGGGTCCAAGTTCAAAGAAGAGCACGGAGTAGCTTTCCCTCCATTTTCTCTCTTCTCCCAGTTCGTCCGGCGACAGGCCAAAGTGAGGAATGACCCAAGCTTCGCCATCGCCACTTCAAACAGCAATGTGCCACACAAAGCGGAGAAAGCCGTGAAGCACAGCCACAAAGTCCCAGTAAGTGTGCACAAGACCGAAGTCACACCCAAGAACACTGATGGTGACACCAGCTCTGTGGAGAAGAAAACGAGTGAACCAGACCGTTAGTGCCCAATACACAGGAAGCCTCACCCACTCAAAAAGTGTAGGAGCTTTAGATCCAAACCTATTGAAGAACGTAAAGCTTACCTGAAAGATAACCGCGTCTGCTTTAAGTGCTGTGGGTCAACTCGGCATATGGCGAAAGACTGCAAAGCATCAGTCAAATGTGACGAATGCAACAGTGATCGACATATCACGGCTCTACACCCAGGCCCTCCTACATCCAGCGAGAGAGCTCACACGGAGAAGGAGGAAAGCGGGGAGCCACATGAAGACACACCCACAGTCACATCCAAGTGCACGGAGATATGCGGCAATGCAGACAGCCCACGCTCATGTGCCAAGATCTGTCTTATTAATGTTTATCCTGCAGGGAGAAGAGACAAAGCCGTCAAGATGTATGCAGTGCTGGATGAGCAGAGTAACAAGTCACTCGCGAAGACAGAGTTCTTCAACCTCTTTGGCATCAAAGCCTGTCCAGCCCCCTACACATTGAAGACCTGTGCGGGGACAACAGAGACCTCCGGCAGGCGAGTCAATAACTTCATGCTCGAGTCTATGGATGGGAAACTACAACTCCCTCTCCCCACGCTAATCGAGTGTGACATGGTGCCGGATGATCGATCAGAAATCCCGTCTCCTGATGTCGCAAAGCACCACCCTCACCTACAGCCAGTGGCGAACAAGATTCCAGCTGTGGACCCGGACACTCCCATCCTCATGCTCCTGGGAAGAGACATCCTCAGAGTTCATAAGGTGCGTCAACAAATCAACGGGCCACACAATGCTCCATATGCACAGCGGCTGGACCTAGGCTGGGTCATCGTGGGTGTCGTCTGTCTGGAGGCAGCCCACAAACCAGCTCAACAAGTCAACGTGTACAAGGCTAATGTGCTGCAAAACGGCCGAACATCCTTTCTCCATCCTTGTCCAAACAACATACAGGTGAAGGAGGGCCACAGCAGCATGTTACAGCGACACAACCCCCTGTCACCCACCCGTGAAGAACACACAGGCTGGGCAACGAACACAGACAGCCTCGGTCTCTCTGTTTTTGAGAGCTCCAGAGATGACAACAAGACAGCCCTGTCAGTGGACGACAAAACATTCCTGACCATCGTGGACAGAGAGGTCTTTCAGGACGACGACCACAGCTGGGTAGCACCCCTGCCGTTCCGGTCGCCACGACGACTACTTCCAAGCAACAGGAATCAAGCAGTCAGACGCTTCAGCTCGCTCATAAAGACTCTGGAGAGAAAGCCAGAGATGAAAAGCCACTACATAGAGTTTATGCAAAAAATGATGGATAACGACCAAGCTGAGCAAGCACCACCGCTGGAGGCAGGTAAAGAACACTGGTACCTTCCCTCATTTGGTGTTTACCACCCGAAAAAGCCAGATCAAATAAGAGTAGTATTTGACTCAAGCGCTGAATGTGAAGGCTTATCCCTGAATGATGTACTCCTCAGCGGCCCAGACTTGAACAACACGCTGCTGGGAGTACTTCTGAGGTTCCGCAAAGAGCCAGTAGCTGTGACGGCAGACGTGCAGCAAATGTTTTACTGCTTTGTGGTCAAAAGCGATCATAGAGACTACCTCCGCTACCTCTGGTATGAGGACAATGACTTTGACAAGAATGTGGTGGAGTATAGGATGAAGGTCCACGTGTTTGGAAACACCCCATCACCCGCCATCGCCATATACTGCATGAGACGTGCTGCCGAGAAAGGTGAAGCAGCATACGGCTCTGATGCAAGACAGTTTGTGGAGCGTCAGTTCTACGTGGATGATGGGCTGACATCTGTTGCCTCACCTGAGCTGGCAATAGACCTCCTCAAGAGAACCACACAGATGCTGGCAGAGTCCAACCTGAGGCTACATAAAGTAGCTTCAAACAGCGAACAGGTAATGGCAGCTCTATCTGAGGAAGACCGTGCCAAAGACCTGAAACAGCTGGAGCTTGGTGTAGATCCTCTCCCCCTCCAGCGAAGCCTGGGCCTCTCCTGGAACCTGGAAACAGACAGCTTCATGTTCCTGGTGTCTCGGGAAGAGAAGCCATACACACGAAGAGGTATCCTATCCACTGTGAACAGTCTATACGATCCCCTGGGGTTCGTTGCTCCTATAATTATGCAGGGAAAAGCATTAGTACGGGAACTCTCAACAGAGCAGGGGTGGGACACTCCTCTTGACCCCGGGAGAGAGACAGAGTGGAACACATGGAGAGACTCACTCGAAGCTCTGGAAAACCTGCACATAAAGAGGTGCTATACACCCGTCCCACTGTCTACAACACAGAGGAGAGAACTTTGCATTTTCTCTGATGCGTCGACAGTGGCGATAGGAGCTGTGGCTTACCTGAGAGTACTCGACGCTGACGGTAAAGTACACATGGGATTCATCATGGGGAAGTCCAAGCTGGCTCCCCGGCCTGCACACACCATCCCCCGCCTCGAACTTTGTGCAGCTGTGCTCGCTGTTCAAATGTACGAGCTGATCCGAGACGAGATGGACATCCATGTTGACGATGTCAGGTTCTTCACAGACAGTAAAATTGTACTTGGGTACGTCCATAATGCATCGAGAAGGTTTTATGTGTATGTGTCCAACAGGGTGAACCGCATAAGACGATCCACTCACCCAGACCAGTGGTCCTATGTCCCCACGGACCAGAATCCCGCGGACCATGCGACAAGGTACATGCCTGCAGCACAGCTACAGCAAAGCAGTTGGCTCTCCGGCCCCAGTTTCCTGACTCGCAACACGGAGGAGCCATTGGAGCCCCACGTCTTCAACCTAGTGGAGCCAGACGCAGACTCCGACATTCGACCTGAGGTCACCGCTCTGTCCACCAGGGTCTCGGACGCTCAGCTGGGCTCGGAGCGGTTTGAAAGATTCTCAAGCTGGAGAAACCTCTGCAATGCTACAGCCAGACTCATCCACGTCGCTGCGTCTTTCAAGGGAAATCCAGCAAGCACAGAACGCAGAGGCTGGAGGTGTTTCAAAGACACACTCACCACAAATGAACTGTCACAGGCAAAGTGTGGGATCATTCGTGCTGTTCAGCGCGAGGTCTTTGAAAATGAACTAAAATGCCTAAAAGAGGGTAAGACACTTCCTAAGCAAAGCCCTCTCAAAAAGCTCAATCCAGTGATTGACCGAGATGGCCTGCTTCGGGTTGGCGGTCGTATAACATCCGCTCCAGACCTGTCACATGAAGAGAAGCACCCACTGCTAATCCCGGGCACCCACCACATCGCCACACTCCTGGTGAGATTTTACCATGAGCAGGTGGTGCATCAGGGGCGACACATAACAGAGGGAGCTGTCAGAGCAGCAGGCTACTGGATCCTGGGTGGTAAGCGTCTGGTGTTGTCTGTCATCCACAGGTGTGTGACCTGCCGAAGGCTGCGTGGGCGGCTACAGGACCAGAAGATGGCAGACTTACCTGCTGACAGACTCACACCCGAGCCTCCATTCACCAACGTAGGCCTCGACGTCTTCGGGCCATGGGCCATCATGACACGGAGAACGAGAGGAGGAAGCGCAGACAGTAAGCGATGGGCTGTAATATTCACTTGCATGTCAACCAGAGCTGTTCACTTCGAGCTCATTGAATCCATGACTACCGACAGCTTCATCAACGCACTCAGAAGATTTTTTGCAATCCGTGGTCCAGCCAGACTTCTCCGCTCTGACAGAGGGACTAACTTTGTTGGAGCCTGTAAAGAACTGGGCATTAACACGGAAGACACAGCCATAACAGCCTACCTTCAAAGCAAGGAATGTTCTTGGGTTTTTAACCCGCCACACTCCTCGCATATGGGGGGCTCATGGGAAAGGCTTATCGGCGTCGCCAGACGCATCCTGGATGCCATGTTGCTTCAGACCGGACACACTCGCCTCACACACGAGGTCCTGAGCACTCTCATGGCTGAAGTGATGGCGATCATAAACGCCAGGCCCCTGGTACCCGTATCCTCTGACCCCGATACGCCTACAGTCCTCACCCCAGCGATGCTACTTACCCAGAAGATGAGCGCCGTTGCAGCCCCCTCTGGAAACTTCCAAATAGCTGATCTGCACGGGAAGCAATGGAAACATGTCCAGTGCCTTGCAAACACCTTTTGGAAGAGATGGAGAAGGGACTACTTATCAACTCTACAAGGCCGCTGAAAGTGGACCGATGAAAGGCCAAATGTCAAGACCGGCGACGTTGTCCTGCTGAAAGACAGCCAAGCCCACAGAAATGATTGGCCTGTGGGAGTGGTTGTCAACACTCTGCCGAGCGGTGACAAGAGGATCCGGAAGGTGGAAGTTAGAATAGTAAAAGAAGGGACTGCTAAAGTGCTTTTGAGGCCTATCTCAGAAATAGTAGTTCTTCTTTCTGAGTAAAAGTAACAATTTAGTTTGCCACTCATGTTTGAATGTTTAAGTTGAGTTTAAATGATTTATAGTGGCATAATAACATTATACCAAGCGGGGAGTGTTCTGCCTTCTCTAAGAATGCATCTATTCCTTTGTATATGCTGCCACCTTGTGGCGTTACTAGGCAATTGTCTAGTAGTTAAGTAGACTACTTCCTGTTATTGCATGCATGTTAGTCTAAAAAGAGTTTAATCAGATGAACACGTTTTCCTGGCGATTTCCTCACATGAGAATATTTACGTTTGAGCCCCGGACAATATTTGTCTGTAAGTACACATTAGATAAGTAGTACTTGTGGGGTGTCTTGCTTTTGTAACTTTGTAATTGGAATGTGTTTTGTCCGCTTACTTAAATTTAAGTTTGCTAGTTCTCGTCGGTCACGAGTGATTGCTATTTGCTAGCAAACGGTGTGTTAGCTGCCTAGCCTATGCGATTTCATATGTTACGTGAAATTCATGTACTTTCTCTTCTGTATTGTTTTACAGTTTTACAATCAAAAATCACTAAAGATATCTAAACCAAAGTCAAGCCTTGGATTTATTTGAAGCTTTAGAGAACTGTTAACTAGCTGTCTAGTCCTGCCTGCAAGAGAAGACGCAGTATGAGGGCAGCATATACTTATATACTTCATGAGACTCAATTACAGCATACAGTTGTGGGTTCTGTTCTGTTTATGCCGATGAAACGGCAGTAAGTCTAGAGGGGAAAAATTGGGCATACACTGACTGCCAAATACCTGACTTGTGTTGAATGATGATGGCTCGGTGATGCAATATGGCATCTTTGCTTCCTCTGGAAAACATGTAGCATGTGTAGGGGAAGATGGATTCATTAAAATACTTAGGGAGTCCTAAGAGAGGATTGGAGGCCATTGCCCATTATGAATGAGCTAAGATGCATTTGCAACAGGTTAAAACACATATAGTGCTCTTCCAAATATGAAAGACACTTGTTATGAAGGTGTTGAATAAGTGTGAGACTGCACTAGTTCTTTTTTGGTGTCAACTTGTGTCAAATTGAGAGAAAACACTTGTTGAGCTATTTAAATTGTGCTGGTTTGATTTGCTTACTGAAAACATTGAAAGTATATGGATTTTGTAACATTTGCAGATAACCTGTTCAAATGTTCCTGTTCTATTGCCTATGCACTTGACCATGACCAGATATTTCCTTTAAGCTTATAAACAATGTGCAAAAAATACATAGATAGACAAATAGAGATACACAGACATGCAGAGAAATACATTAATACTTGCCTCATCATTGAGAAACAGAGCAGGCCATATTTGACTAATTTCTCTGATATGGGAATCAACCTCCACAACATCTTGATGGCAAAGAGAAAGGTGGACTGCATCACTCTAGGACTGAGACAAGAGGACAACTTATATTTCTGTAATCGAGTAAAAGTATAAACAACTGAAAATATATCAATGTTGCATTCGGGTATTGCCACAAATGTAGCCCATCATCGGTCGTTCCTCTGTTCAAATAGCAAGTTCGACTGCAGAGCTGAACACTGTCCCAGATAAAAGTATTCCAAATGCTTCAAAAGGTAATCATCAACAAAGTTATCCCTCAAACAACATGTAACCTGCGTGCGGTCCAGTCCTGCACACTCCGTGCTTGATCCCGTCAACCACATAGTGGCAGTTGTCACTGACTAGCACGACCATATATGGCTCTATTGATGTCTAATAACGTTCAACACAGTTACCTTACGTTACCAGATGCTAGCTAGCATACAAAGCTACAGAAACGCCTCCGTTGTTGCATGAGTGAATGTTTTAGGAACAACATGTTCATTAGGGAAACAGTCAGTGACAAAAGATTAAATCTTACCACAACATATCAAGCTAGTATTACCATTAGTTGAGTTGTATAAAGAGTTGAGTTATGGCTAACAACTAGACATAGCTAACTATGGCTAGTTATTAACAGAATTTCGCTAGTCAAATGATTATTTCTTAATCATAATTAATCAACACGACACGGAATGTTCAAGACTGTCATTTAAAACAATGAATACTGTATAGTTTGATTAAATGTTTTACTTACGTTTAAGTATGTAGTCGTTCGTTTTCGAAAGATAGTTTCAAATGTTGTTTGTCTGTGTGAAGTCTGCCAAATCCCTGGCCGAATCAAGCGCACGTGAAATCCCATTGATAAACAAAATGCGCATGCGCCAATTTCATGTGTCTGCAGCAGATTTTTGCACTGATAAAGTAAACTAGAAATGCAATTCCAAGGAATTACCAGTGCATGAAAATGCAAAAAAAGATAGATAATGTAGATATGGTTACTAAGGTGTAGCTAGGGTAAACATGGTGGTTGCGTAGTTTACAGAGAGTTGATAGTGTGCAGGTAGACAGTTTAAAGCTGAAACATTCCAGTTCTAACTTAACTAATGATTTCTATTCATGTTAAAATGTTGATTAGCTAACTTAGCTAATGATTTCTAGCAGTTGTGCTAAAAATGCTAATTATGCTAGCAATGCTAACTTTACTAACAATGTTAACCAGGTTGATTAGCTAACTTAACCGATGATTTCTAGCAGAAATGCTAAAAATGCTAACTATGCTAACAATGCTAGATTTGCTAACAATGCTAACCAGGTTGATTATCTAACTTAGTTGATGATTTTTTGCAGTTATGCTAAAAATGCTAGCTATGCTAACAATGCTAACCATGCTAACTAGATAACTTGCTAGTGAGGACTTTTATTTTGAAACATGTGTTGCTAGGGTATCCATGGTGGGCACTATCAGGAAACAAGAAGTTACTGCAGTATAATCATGTTGGTTGCTATGGAAACGGTCATAAACGCTTCATTTTAATGGTTGCTATGTTGGTTGCTAGGTACATGGAGGTTTCATGTAGTTGACTGGAGGCATAGTTGATGATAACTGACAGTTGGAATGGTTGAACAGTTAAATACTTGAGTAGTTTCAATGGTTAAATGATTTAATAGTGTATTATTGCAGTGAGGACTTTTATTTTGAAACAGTTGTGGACAGAGGAAACAGTTAACAGGATATGTAGTCTTCAGAGAGATTGTATGCTTAAAGCCAGAGAAACTGACAGTTGATACAGGTGTAATCAATTTAACTGGCTAGTCTTAAGAGCCAGAGTGTATCCTTAACACTAGAAGCGCCGCGCCGTTCTGACCCACTTATACCTAGAAGCGCCGCGCCCCGGTCATTTGACCGCTTTGACGACCTACTAGAAGCGCCGTGCTGTTGTGAACTGCTTAAAGCGCGGCAAGGCGGTCAAAAGACCGCTGAGTCCTTAGACTGGGAGGCTGTTACTTACACAAAATGATCGCTAGATGGCGCTTCGTGCACGAATCAAATCGTTTGGTCATAAATTCAGTTTGCACTAGTATCATTCGTGTCAGACCGTCTTGTTTCTGTGGTTGTTTCATTATGACATACAGCACGTTCGAGTTATCTGTTCATTTACAGTAGTTGTGTTGATTTGTGTTGTTTGAGGTAAAAACTCTGGAAGAGTTCTTGAACAAACCTTAAGCAAACTTGACTTTCAACTAAAATGCTCTAAAAGTGAATGGGTAAAAGTCAATTCACTCCCCAAATTCACTTCTATTCATTTAATAGGTAGCCTATCTGTTTGCGCCGCCGAAAATGAACAGTCTGCCGACAATGAACAGTCTGGTTTCAATTACACAGTAGCCAGGATTTCAGGCCGCATTTTACAGGCTACCGTGGCTACTTTCTAAAACATTTTTTATTCATTTAGGGAGAAGCATCTTATAGGGTCTAGCTACATCGGAGGGAGGGAGATAGAGAGCTATGCTGAGCAGAAAGATATTCTCCGTTTTGTGAATGTGTATGATATGTTTGCGATGTCTGCTGAAAAAAGGCTATGAGCTTATTGTTTCTACAATTTAAGCTAACGTCTACGTGAATTCGAGATCCAGCATATACACATTTTAACTGCATTGTAGAGGAGATCTGTAGCTCACTGGTTAGAGCTTCGGCCTCAAATCCAAAGGATTGCTGGTTCGATTCCCGACTTGTTCATGGCGGAAGTTATTTTAAGCAAAGCATCAATAAATATAGGCTATGTTCTGTTTTTTCTATTCACACAACTACACGCACGCTGGCGAATTCAAACATTCTGAAACGCGCATATGCGATGAAACATGATTGCGCATTCTTCCACGAGTTGCCTAAATAGCCATGCCTACAGCCTAGCCTATGCACAGAGAGAGGCGGTGGGGGTGGGGAGGCAGTTAATTGTCCTCGATGCGCGGTGATGTCTGTAGTAGCCTAGCCTAGACGAGAGTATGGGGGAGGGGGAATGATGGGTTTCAAATAGGCTATGTTGCAATGGATAGTGTGTTATGTATAGACCCCGAAGCCATTTGCTTTGAGAATAACGGCTGGCTGATGAAGTAGTTGGCTGGCTAGCTGGCCCAGCCAAAACCTAGATGAGGCTGCAGCCGCCAACGTTTTCATGACTGATCATGGCTTTAGTTGCCACTTCATGTCTACAGATGTCTATATTGTACTAGATCTCAACACACAATGTTATTGTATTGTTTTGGACAACGTTCTGCACGTTTCACTTCAATGTAGACTGCATGCGTTGTGAACAGGAAAGGAAACGGTGGAAGTCGCATCACGGACTTCTGTTTTGTGTAATACCTCTATAATATCCTCTAGCCGCTATAGTATTTCTATAGCAATCTTGTAGTAGGCTACTTCTGTAGTATGTCCCAATTTATGGCTATGGCTATGGCTATGGTTATTTGGCTATGGCTATGGTTATTTAGCAGACGCCTTTGTCCAAAGCGATATACAAATAAATAACAATACAAATTAAATTAACAGTGAACAATTACAAACTAGGGAGAATAGTAATATTATCAGTAAAACAATAATTTTAAGCACTAACCTAATGAGAAATAAAACAGTGAAATGAGAATAGCAATCAAATAAGTCACTCAGTTAATTATATATAATAATAATAATAACTAAAGCATGGTATGGCTAAATTTAAGGACAATAGCAAAATAAATTTCAAATTCTATCAATAGACAAATTATAACAAAACAATACTATTATACAAACCATAACACATCACAAACTCAAAGGACTAAGTGCATATTAAATAAATATGCCTTAAGACCCCTCTTAAAAGATCCAAAGCTGTTGCTGGAACGGAGAGCACTGGGCAACTCATTCCACCAACACGGAACCACTGAAGAATAGGATCTACAATTTGACCTAGCATGTATGGTTGGTCGACATAACAGACGCTCCTCAGAAGATCGCAATGGGCGGTTGGGAATGTACATCGTGATTAAAGAACTGAAGTACAGTGGGTACGGGTTGAGAATGCACCTTCTCCCGCGGGACTCCCGAAGAGATCCCGCAGTGCGTCAAGCCGATTTTTTTCGAGGCTAAGGCAATGTACCCAAACAACCACCAGGTGGCAGAAAGTTTCAACTGCATTTAATGATGAAGACCGCATATCCGTCAATAGTCGACTCCTTAATCTCATTGAATCATTAAAATGAAGGTGATGACTGGCGAAATTATTCAAACGACACTTCAATGAACCATTGTTGAAATGAATGAAAATGGTTATAGAAATCGCCTACAGCCAGCGTTATAAGAAATATATAAGTAATAGTTAAAGTCTTCTTCCGTATTAAACAGATAGCCTACGGGACGCTCTTTGTTCCGTAGGCTATTTTAAGGAACTACTCAATGCACACACACTGGGTAAACTGGCGCGCTACAAACATTAAAATGTCAAATCATATTTATTTCTCTTTGTCGCCTCCGTTGGCCCTCTCTGCCACATTCGACAACAGCATTCAAGTTCCTTCTCAGCACGAAGACGTGACTTTGCTTGCTGTTGGCCCAGAACAACATGCTCGGATTCACCAACAGAGTCGCGGCAACGTTGGTAGATACGGATGCCTGCTCTTCAGAGCCATCACCACAAAGGAGCACTACAGAGCCTGGTGCAAAACCACCAACTGGGATGGATCGAAGGGCATATATAAGTAATAGTTAAAGTCTTCTTCTGTATTAAACAGATAGCCTACGGGACGCTCTTTGTTCCGTATTTTAAGGAACTACACAATGCACACACACTGGGTAAACTGGCGCGCTACAAACATTAAAATGTCAAATAATATTTATTTATCTTTGTCGCCATGATATTGGGGGAAACGCGGAGAGGCGAGATGGTCAATCCTCGTATTTTTTCTTCGCGTTTCGTTATAAGAAATATATAAGTAATAGTTAAAGTCTTCTTCTATATTGAACAGATAGCCTACGGGACGCTCTTTGTTCCGTATTTTAAGGAACTACTCAATGCACACACACTGGGTAAACTGGCGCGCTACAAACATTAAAATGTCAAATCATATTTATTTCTCTTTGTCGCCTCCGTTGGCCCTCTCTGCCACATTCGACAACAGCATTCAAGTTCCTTCTCAGCACGAAGACGTGACTTTGCTTGCTGTTGGCCCAGAATAACATGCTCGGATTCACCAACAGAGTCGCGGCAACGTTGGTAGATACGGATGCCTGCTCTTCAGAGCCATCACCACAAAGGAGCATTACAGAGCCTGGTGCAAAACCACCAACTGGGATGGATCGAAGGGCAAGCAAGCACTGCCACACAACGTCAAGACCTTTGTGTTGTCAACACTAGAAAGTTCCCTACGATGGGGAGAAGTGGCCGCAAGGACTGCATCGATAAGATCAACGAATGCCTTCGCAAGCCCCGAAACCCTGGCCATACATTTTCTTTCCTTTAATTCAATAAAACATTGTTTATCTGAAGAACTTTTCCGAGGTTGTCTTGTCTACCAAATCCTAAACTTAAATAGAGTAAACATTTTATCTTATGAAAAAACTCTTAGGGGGAACAGTTAGGCAGCCCTTCCTCCATTATCGTATTTATTAATTAATCAATTTATTAGAGGGGTCAAAAAAAACTCATAAAGTAGGCTAGACTAAATGTGTCACTTTAGTGATTGGCTCTTTCAAATGCAAATTAGGTGGATGGGATGGGATTGAATGGGCCTGCTGCAGGTGAGAGGACAAATCCTAAGAATTTATTGTTTTTAGAAAGTGCCATTATCATTGCCATATTCTCTTAAAACATAGGCTATATATTTGAAAACGAGTTGATTAAAGGCTTCTAATGGTGTTTCTATAATATGATAAAAGCAGAGATTGAGATGTGTGTTTGGAACAGTTTTTCAAATCCCCCGGGGGTATTTAGACTCCAGGGTGTTAAGCATTCACAACTGTCCCATCGCTAAATGCTCTCTTGTGTTGCGTGATCACACAAGTATAGCTGTCGTAGTGTGCTTTTAATTTGATAGGCCTAATTATTATCTCCGCCAAGGATATAACAAAGTCTGATTTGCTATCCAGTAGCCTAATAATTAGGCTATGTGCCACGTCCGATTTCGCAAGTGGTGTAGTAGGCTACATTTAAAAATCGACAGCCGCCTGTGAGATTCAGTTCATGAAGAGCAATTGTCTTGTGCGATCATTCCCCCTCCCCCACACTCGTCTAACCAGTTCACTACATTATAGCCAGAGGGGTTACCAGGATGCAATCTTTGGGGGGGCATTTGGCTTACTTGGGGTGGCAACAAAAAAAGCACGATCTTTTAGCGCGTGGCCACTTGGCAGACTCACAGGGCCCATAGGCCCTAGACTAAACAATGTAGTCGTTGTTAAACCAGGTGAATAAATGTATGGGTTTCCCGATATCATTTGTAGTGGCGTTGTGACTGATACAACTCACATTCAATACAATAATAGGTAGGCTATACAGAATCATAGATGATCTGTAGCCATTCTATCTATCAATCTGTCTATCTATCTATCATGCATCAGCCAGGAGACATAGTCAATGAAAAATACATAAGACTATTAGTGTGTCACAATTGTTTTGATACTGATAATAAGTTAAGAATTTTGATACTTTCTTGATTTGATTTGGGAGTCCCACCACACCAGTGGAGATCAAAGACATTACAAGGCATATTCTTCCCCCAACACACTCAGTGAAAAGGTGGCTTTGTTTGTATTTCAAACATTTTGAAATTCATATTATGTTTACATTATGATAGGCTAGCCTATGCGTAGTTAGTTATATTAAGTTGACTATTTCATATAGATTTTTTTTATTTTGACTCACATTTTACATGATTGTCATATTGATTTACATGTATCTTTAATGTCATTGAGTGCCTGTCACTTTAAGAGAACGTGAGAGTAATTAGGCTTCAGTAATGATATTCGGCTAGTCTAAAATAGGCATAATGCATAGAAATATGTGGAAGCAATGCGTTGATTCTATGTGGTTTAAATAAACGTTCAAAAAAACAAACAAGAAGAGCACAATATGCATGCAGTGATTATTGTGGGGTGCTATTACATACAGAGCGAAGTTGGAGACCTGTGTATGTGCAATTTAAAAGCTGGATTACTCGGGAATGGCTTATTGTACAAATTAATGCTTTATAGCCTCGTAGTTGGTAAGGTCTGCCATTTGTTTTGATATGGTTTGCCACGTGTAGGTTGAACGAAGAGCTTGAGATATTTTACCGAGGGTAATGTTGTGGAGATGGAATAAAAACGATTACATTTCATGTACATTCAGGTTGATTTTCTCGCGAACTGTGTATTACAACAACTAGTGTTTAATATCATCGGAAAGCTAAGAGCGTGCTCTGTCAGGTGATATGCATATGATATCGGTGTGATTAGAACTTCGTGAGCAATCCAATACAGAAGAATGGGTGTGCATTTGGCACTTTTCGCAGATAATGCGAATGTTAATGCAGCCCTTGCCTAAATTCATATTGATTTTCTCGCGAACCGTTTTTACAGCAACTAAGTTCTTAATACCATCAGAAAGCTAAGATCGTGCTCTGTCAACAAGTGACACTATATATTAGTATGACTAGAACTTCGTGAGTAATCCAACAGAGAAGTGGGTGTGCATTTTCCATTTGTCGCCCGTCGCAGATCATTTCTCTGGGGTGGCAGAGGTTATCTTTGGGGAGGCATTGCCTCCCCCAGCCTCCCCCTAGACACACCCCTGTAGCCTACCTATATGCGGCACTGAGGACTACACTTGAGCCCGACACTATGTCAATGTAAAAATGTGCGTGAGTGCGCGCTGATCCACGAATTAACATATTAACTTTTCTTTTCAGCAGACATCGCAATAAAAAGGATACTTTTTTAACAAATCAATGCATTTTGGTTCAATGGTTTCCAGAGAGGTTCCTCGACTGGGTTTCGAACCCCGGTCGCTGGCGTACGACACCTATGCTTCAACCACTTGCGCCACAGCTGGATGTGAACTCTCACATGCTTTATTCGCGATATGTACTTGAAACGCCGATCAAAAGTTCTGACATGTTAAACTGACGTTAGTTATTAATTCACCACATGATAAAATGCTGTCATATAACTTGACGCCCAGCAGCCTATGGTAGTCTATGCCTATCTCTGAATCAACATGAACATGCATACGATACATACGTTGCTAGAAACTTATTTTGCGGAGCTAGGCCTGCTAGTCGATGGTTACAATGAATTACCCTCACTGCCCTATCGCATATCTGACCATCCATTGTTACAATGTTACAAAATGCGCGATCTTCTCCATGCATGTAGCCTACGGTTATAAGTAAAGTGACAAGCATAGGCATGTATTAAAGAGATTTCTGTTAAATACATTTTATTTTCAGTCGTCAAAAGTGGTGGGGACAAAATCTGTGATAACAAGTGCTGGGTACATGTAGGCTACCCAGCGTCGCCGGTTAAAATGAACATGCCTCCGTTTTAAAATAGCCTACACATTTCTAAGTATTCCTAGCATGTAAATGTTGCCAAAATGTCCATCTTGTCCATCTCTTTCGTCTTCGCCTTGACGTTGACAATAATAGCCTATTCACGGAAATGCGGTCTTGTAACTGTAATGAATTCATTAATTAATCTAAGGTTGCCTTTCGAGTATTTCAGGTTGAATTGAAGGCTATTTCCTTCTGATAGGCCTATATGTTTCTAAAACCATTTTCATTCATTTCAACAATGGTTTATTGAAACGTCGTTCGATTAATTTCGCCAGTCATCACTTTCATTTTAATGATTAAATGAGACGGATATGCGGAGCATTTCTCTCCCTCTCCATTGACCAAAACGTTGCTCTGGCATCTCTGCTGGACTGACTGAGTTATAGGCTACGTCGAGTGAGAGAGCTGTGAGATAGGCTGTAAACATTCGAAAACTCTGCAACTGCAATCTAACATGCCGAGCGTCATGTCTCTTTTCTCCGCTTGTCACCAGCGCGGTGTCCTCGGGTTTTTCCATGAGCCGAACCTTCATATTATTAGGGCGGTCTATGTTGCCCCCTTGCGGTTGCAGTTTTCCCGATGCTTCGGGAGTCCCGATGTGCGGGAAAGAAAGGAGCATTCTCAACCCGTACCATCTGTAGCTGGGAGCAGATCCAGTCAGTGTCCTATAGGCCAGAGTGAGAGATTTAAATTTAATTCTGGCTACTATAGGGATTTACTATAGTATTCCTATAAGATTCCTACAATATTTAGTCCCAAAATACTATAAGATTCCTATAGTACTTTTTCGTAGTAGCCTAATAACCTATCGCGTTCAATGTTGTAAATCCGTCTGTTCCAGAATATTTGGTTCATATCATCAATCTTTGGTTTTGGTGTTTGTGCAACCTGGCCCTGGAGATTTAACAAAAGTCTGACTAGCCCTACGTAGGAATTAGGAAAGTATGTAAGGCGAGATCAAGATTAGGCTACGTTGATTGCTTCTTTCCCCCATGTCAACTGTGAGTTCTATATCGTAGCAACGAGCACAATACTGATGTGGTGTGTCCAGTGGGAAAATCTCATGTAGCCTAATTTCTAGGCTCGTTTATTTTTCGCGTGTCTCTATGATATAATTATTTTTAGATGCAAAAAGTCTAACTGGCTTAGTCAAAGTTTGTCAGATGGCGGCTCAATTTGGCTAGTATTGTGATTCATCCGTTTATTTCAGATAGTTTGTTATGAAAAACCATTTACAAAAAATAATTGTTCGTCGACGTTGAAAAACAGTCTGCGTATTCAGTCTATATAAGCTACATTTTTTAGCTCATGCCAAGCTGCGAACCCGGGTCTCCTGCGTAATAATCGAGAGATTTAACGTTGCGCCACTGAATGACTGCATCACATGTTTTTGGAAATACTTCGTTGTCCAGCAAATAGCTTATGTAAGAAAATGCTTATTAGTCTGAGCTTTAAAAGATAGCCTACAAATAGAAGATAAGATACAACTATGAATGTACGTAGGCATACGCGCCCAGCTACGTACATAAATAGGCTTCGACGAATTTCAGCTGAAAATATTTTTTACACACGTAGGCCTGCCTAATAGAACAACGTCGCAGAACAACGTTTTCAAAACAAACTCGCATTTTACCACTGTAAATCGCCTCCATAGACTATGCCATGTAAATTAAAAATAGTTATTAAAATAAATCACATATATAATACATATTGCACATATATAAACTATATGTTTTATGGTAAAATATTATTCTCATGCCCGACTGACAGGAAACCCTTGCGACATCTGCTGTGAGAAAAGAGAATAGCAGCCTGGACAAACATGGCCGAACGCGAGACAACATAGTGTTGTCACATAAGTGAGCGCAAAATAGCTCTAAACTAGCTTGTACCGGTGTGCTTTTGGTCATGTAAAAATTCTGGGTGACAAAACACGCATATTTAGGAAAAGTCGTGAACGTAGGGTCCTGGAATTGAATCGAGTGAAAAGATTTTTTTTTTTTTGTAATCACTGCGGTCAAATGACCGCAGCCCGGCCGTTCTAGGTATATCTAGGTCAAACCTACACGGCGCTTCTAGTAATACGCGTCAGCGGTCAAATGACCGGTGCTTGGCGCTTCTAGTGTTAAAGCCTGAGACAGAGTAAATAATTTAAAAGTTGAATGTAGATAGTCTAATTAATGTTGATAGACAGAGAGTTTAATGGATGTTGATAGACAGTTTAATGGGTGGATGAGTGAATGGTCTGAAGAAGATGAATGGATAGAAAGTTGGATGGAATGTGCCTTATATTCTTGTAGAATGGAGAGACACAGCTCTCTACTGAGAGTAGTGGATACAGATACAGGTGTAATCAATTTAACTGGCTAGTCTTAAGAGAGCCAGAGTGTAGAGATACCTGAGCCTGAGACAGAGTAGATTGTTTAAAAGTTGAATGTAGATCGTCTAATTGATGTTGATAGGCAGACTGTTTAGAATGGGTGGATGAGTGAATGGTTTGAAGAAGATGAATGGATAGAAAGTTGGATGGAATTAGGAAGACTTATGTTGATACCGTTGATACAGGGGAACAGAAAATGTAGTCTCAAGAGAGCCAGTGTGCCTGAGAGAGAGAGAGAGAGAGCTGCTGCACCTGGACTGGCCACCTGGCCTAACATTCTAATTGCTGCCGTGATGTCATAATGAGCAATGTTAAGTCTATGGGGAAATGTTCAATAGTTTTTAATTTACAGTTTAAAAAGTATAAAAGTTACAAAGTTGAAAAATATATTGCACAGGTCTCCTTAGTAAGACCTACGTAGCAAAGTTTGAATCAAGTTTCTACGTTAAACGGTTCAAGCTGAATTGCGAGCGTTAGAAGAAAAAGAATAATAACTAGAAATGCAATTCCAAGGAATTACAAGTGCATGAAAATGCAAAAATAGATAGATAATGTAGATATGGTTACTAAGGTGTAGCTAGGGTAAACATGGTGGTTGCATAGTTTACAGAAAGTTGATAGTGTGAAGGTAGACAGTTTAAAGATGAAACGTTCCAGTTCTAACTTAACTAATGATTTCTATTCATGTTAAAATGTTGATTAGCTAACTTAGCTAATGATTTCTAGCAGTTACGCTAAAAATGCTAATTATGCTAGCAATGCTAACTTTACTAACAATGCTAACCAGGTTGATTAGCTAGCTTAACCGATGATTTCTAGCAGTAATGCTAAAAATGCTAACTATGCTAACAATGCTAAATTTGCTAACAATGGTAACCAGGTTGATTAGCTAACTTAGTTGATGATTTTTTGCAGTTATGCTAAAAATGCTAACTATGCTAACTAGCTAACTTGCTAGTGAGGACTTTTATTTTGAAACATTTGTTGCTAGGGTATCCATGGTGGCCACTATCAGGAAACAAGAAGTTACTGCAGTATAATCATGTTGGTTGCTATGGAAACGGTCATAAACACTTAATTTTAATGGTTGCTATGTTGGTTGCTAGGTACATGGAGGTTTCATGTAGTTCACTGGAGGCATAGTGGATGATAACTGACAGTTGGAATGGTCGAACAGTTCAATAGTTGAGTAGTTTCAATTGTTAAATGATTTGATAGTCTTATTGCAGTGAGGATTTTATTTTGAAACAGTTGTGGACAGAGGAAACAATTGACAATTCACTGATCTACATAAAGAATGATGGAGCGGCAACAATGGGATAGTCTAGCCCTTCTTCTATCTTTCTTTATGTAGATCACTGAGGATCGAGGCCCGAGGAGCGAGGGAGGACATATAAACGCTGCTTGAGAGGCACCCACAGTAAATACTTGTATGTAGATAGTCTAATTAATGTTGATAGACAGAATGTTTAATGGTTGTTGATAGGCAGATCGTTTAATAGATATTGATTGACAGTTTAATGCACAGGTGTCAAACTCAAGGCCCGCGGGCCAGATGCGGCCCGCCACGTCATTTCATATGGCCCGCGAGAGCTTTAAGGGTCTGATACAGTATGTGGCCCGCGAGAGCTTAAAAGGTCCGATACAGTTTTTGCGTTTAGGCAATACACTGCAATACAATGCACGCATGTGAGACTGACAGGGAGGCAACATCAACCACCTTCCTCTATGATCAGTGCAACTGGCTACATCAGATGTGATAGCAACGTGTACGTGTGAAAACAAAATAGACCAGTATTCTAAACTACTTTAGCGAACGGAGCGCCTAAATTACGCGCTCGGTTTAGCCTGCCTGTGAATTGTTTGAAGTGCGTGTGCTTCTTTGAGAGGGGAATCGATGTAAGTTGTAAACTACGTGATACGTTTACGTCTACGTTTAAAAGGCATGTATAATTGTGTGTAGTCCTATTATCCAAAAAATCCAGCTCCAAATCCTTGCTAATCGAGCAAGTGATTGTTTGGCCAAAAGCGAAAATAAGCCTATTCTGACCGAGAAGAGGTGCATTCATATCAGGCAAGCAGAGGTATGCTAGAAGTTTGTAGTAATCGCCCTGTTGCTTTGCATTTTTATTTCAGTTTAACCCTTTGCAGACGGCACGCTGTAAAATCGGTACCCCAGTACCGATGATGTTGAGTCTAATAACTCCGCCATACTTCAACTGATTTTATTAATGAAAACTTCCTCATAAACGTCACATCATAGGCTTTACAGTGATATGATTGGTTAAGGGATTTGTGGCGCGAAACTGTTTCACTGCTTGAAGAGAAAACAAGAAGTTGAAACGTCATTCTGCCTGCTGAATCTAAAGGAGCAACGCTAGCTGTCACCATACATCAGACATCATAACATCGTTTGAAGGACAAACTGGTGGATCAATTGAGGTAAAACAGTCTTTTTATATGTTGTTATTAATACCTATCCACGTTTTTACTTAAAAATCGTTTTTATTTAGCTATTTTTACCAGTAATTGCACCGTGAGTGTATGACCGTAACATATGTGTCTGTGTTTACTTCAGCTCGCAATATTTGCGGGTGTTTTAGCAAACTGTTATCTTTAGTAAAATGTTGCTATTTTCAGTGATTTTGGGGGGGTAACTATATGTAAAACATGATGAGCCAACTACTAGGACTGTCACCTTAGATATGTATTCAATTTGAACGAAATAACCTGTCATGTAATGCTACAGCAACTCATAACGTTAGCTGTAAGTTAGGGAGCCTCTCGCTCCAGAAATATTTTGCCCACGACGCGTCCTCCTGTCCTGACCAGTGTCTCTCAAATTCTCTATCTATATCATCTCATGTGAAGGACATCTGATTGGTAGGCTATTTTATTCCCAAATAAACCAGTTATTTAGTCGTTTATATTTAGCCATTTTACTAGTAATTGCACCGTGTGTATATGACCATTTGCGTCTGTGTTCATATCAGCTGGTTGCTGGTGTTTTAGCAAACTGTTGTCTTTAGTAAACTGTTACTATTTTCAATGATTTCTTGGAGGATAACATGGAAAACATGGAAAGCTAACTACTAGGACTGTTACTTTAGATATGTATTCAAGTTTGAACGAAATAGCCTGTCAGGTAATACTACAGCAGTCATTACCGTTAGCACGCTAGCTGTACATTTCCAGCTCCAGAAATATTTTTGGTTCGACATGCCCGCGACGCGCCCTCCTGATCAGTTTAGCTCAAATGCTCTATCTATATCACCTCATGTGAAGGACATCTATTGGTAGGCTATTTTATACTTAAATAAACCAGTTATTTCGTCGAAATATGTACCACATTTTACAGTTATATGCAGTCAAGTTGGCTAGCTTGCTAGATATGATCTGTCAAACATGAAAGGTGCTAACGTATCCAAACGTTATGATTGTGCCAAGGGTCTAACGCAAGGTTTTCGTTTATTGTCGGCTACTGTTGTATGAGTGCATAACTGAAGACGTGTAGTATAGTGTCATAACTATTGCTTAGGTCGTAGACTATAATTTTCTTGACCAAGGTTATGGCGATACTTGCCAACCAGGGCTCGACATTAACGGTAGCCCAGTAGCCCCGGGCAACCAAATTATGACAAGTGGCAACCAATTCCTCACTCCTGGTTGCCCCTGTGGCAACCACAACATTGCCCCGTTTTTCCTGTAGTTTGATTATTATTTTCTTTTTTTTTTTGTTATAATTATCAGTACATTTCAGCATTTCATACATGTGGTGGGCAACGTAAACTTAATTTCCTAAAACTCGGGATGGCCCGGCAAATGAACTTCGGTAACAGTAAACAAATTAAACTTTTTTCAAGTAGGCATGAAGATTATAGTGTTGCACGGTTCACCGATACTAAACTAAAAATGTCACAATGCCTAATGTTAGCCTACTTTACGATACTATAATGACCATGTTCTTCTGAAAAAGCCTAACATGCGTGTGCACAAGGCACCCTCTCCCCTAGAAGCTAGCCTGTGCGTCTTTTCCCCCTCACACACACACGCGCAGCAGTGCCATAAACAGCGAAACATGGCTGCTACTAGTTACAGTGCATGAAAATGCACTGTACTGTTCTTCCTAGGCTTCTTCTTCTTCTTCTTATTATTCCGCTTACCAAATTCATTTTTTCTATTCAGCTTGAACCGTTTAACCTAGAAACTTCATTCAAACGTTGTAACGTAGGTCTTCAATAGGGGCATGCTGCTAAGTATTTTTCAACTTTGTAACTTTTATACTTTTTAAACTATACATTAAAAACTATTAACAATTTCCCCATAGACTTAACATTGGCCTCTATGACATCACAGTCGGGTCGTTAAGCAATTAGAATCTTATGCCAGGTGGCCAGCCCCACCTGCAGCAGCCCTCTCTCTCTCAGGCTTAAGCATACAACTCTCTGTGAAGACTACATATCCTGTTAACCTGTTTCGTCTTTCCACAACCGTTTCAAAATAAAAGTCCTCACTGCAATAATACACTATTAAATCATTTAACCATTGAAACTACTCAACTATTTAACTGTTCAACCATTCCAACTGTCAGTTATCATCAACTATGCCTCCAGTCAACTACATGAGACCTCCATGTACCTGGCAACCAACATAGCAACCATCAAAATTAAGCGTTTATGACCGTTTCCATAGCAACCAACATGATTTTACTACAGTAACTTCTTTATTCCTGATAATGGCAGCCATGGATACCCTATCAACAAATGTTTCAAAATAAAAGTCCTCAGTAGCAAGTTAGCTAGTTAGCATGGTTAGCATAGTTAACATTTTTAGCATAGCTGCTAGAAATGATTAGCTAAGTTAGCTAATCAACCTAGTTAGCATTGCTAATATAGTTAGCATTGTTAGCATAGTTAGCATTTTTAGCATAACTGCTAGAAATGATTAGCTAAGTTAGCTAATCAACCTGGTTGGCATTGTTAGCATAGTTGACATTGTTAACGTAGTTAGCATTTTTAACATAACTGCTAGAAATGATTAGCTAAGTTAGCTAATCAACCTGGTTAGCATAGTTAGCATTGTTAGCATAGTTAGCATTTTTAGCATAACTGATAGAAATCATTAGCTAGGTTAGCTAATCAACCTGGTTAACATTGCTAGCATAGTTAGCATTGTTAGCATAGTTAACATTTTTAACATTTTTGTTAGAAATCATTAGTTAAGTTAGCTGATCAACCTGGTTAGCATTGTTAACATAGTTAGCATTGTTAACATTTTTACCATAACTGTTAGAAATCATTAGCTTAGTAAACCAATCAACCTGGTTATCATTGTTAACATTTTAACATACCTTTTAGAAATCATTAGTTAAGTTACAACTGGAATGTTTAACCTTTAAACTGTCTACCTTCACACATTAACTCTCTTTAAACTATGCAACCACCATGTTTACCCTAGCTACACCTTAGTAACCATATCTACATTATCTATCTATATATTTTTGCATTTTCATGCACTGGTAATTCCTTGGAATTGCATTTCTAGTTACAGTGCATGAAAATGCACTGTACTGTTCTTCCTAGTCTTCTTCTTATTATTTTCTTTATTATTATTCCGCTGACAGCTTTTTCTAACCGCAATTTCTCTTCAACCGTTTAACTTAGAAACTTCATTCAAACTTTGTAACGTAGGTATTCTAATGGATCGGGTTGCTATGACTTTTCAACTTTGTAACTTTTATACTTTTTGAACTATAAATTAAAAACTATTAAAAATTTCCCCATAGACTTAACATTGGCCTCTATGACATCACAATCGGGTCGTTGAGCAATTAGAATCTTATGCCAGGTGGCCAGCCCCACCTGCAGCAGCCCTCTCTCTCTCAGGCTTTAAGCATACAATCTCTCTGTGAAGACTACATATCCTGTTAACTGTTTCCTCTGTCCACAACTGTTTCAAAATAAAAGTCCTCACTGCAATAATACACTATTAAATCATTTAACCACTGAAACTACTCAACTATTTAACTGTTCAACCATTCCAACTGTCATTTATCATCAACTATGCCTCCAGTCAACTAAATGAATCCTCCATGTACCTAGCAACCAACATAGCAACCATTAAAATTAAGCGTTTTTGACAGTTTCCATAGCAACCAACATGATTATACTTCAGTAACTTCTTTATTCTTGATAGTGGGCACCATGGATACCCTAGCAACTACTGTTTCAAAATAAAAGTCCTCACTAGCAAGTTAGCATTGTTAGCATGGTTAGCACAGTTAGCATTGTTAACATAGTTAGCATTTTTAGCATAACTGCTAAAAATGATTAGCTAAGTTAGCTCATCAACCTGGTTAGCATTGTTAGCATAGTTAGCATTGTTAACATAGTTAGCATTTTTAGCACAACTGCTAAAATGATTAGCTAAGTTAGCTAATCAACGTGGTTAGCATAGTTAACATAGTTAGCAATGTTAGCATAGTTAGCATTTTTTAGCATTACTGCTAGAAATCATCAGCTAAGTTAACTTATCAACCTGGTTAGCATTGTTAGCATAGTTAACATTTTAGAATACCTGTTAGAAATTATTAGTTAAGTTAGAACAGGAATGTTTAAGCTTTAAAATGTCTACCTTAACACTATCAACTCTCTTTAAACTATGCAACCACCATGTTTACCCTAGCTACACCTTAGTAGCCATATCTACATTTTTTTGCATTTTCATGCACTGGTAATTCCTTGGAATTGCATTTCTAGTTTAAGAGATGCTACTGTAACACATAATTATAGGCTAATATCAAGTTGATTTGCTCTATTGCATCTCTCATTTGTGTTGCTAACCTGTCTAAGCTATGGGATTTAGGCAATTTAGGCAATTTAGGCCTACTTTTGGGTTCATTTAGAAGGCTACGCAACCTTGGCAAACTTTTACATCTGGAGAGAGCCCCTGCCGCTAGCTCAGGTCATCGTCATGTATGTCCTTCGTGTAGTGGTCACTAAAATCATTAACATTAAAAGATACTTATCTCTTCTATGATCCCAAAAAGATTGTCTTCGACTTGTTTCATTTTCAAACATTTATTTAACCGAATGTTATAGAAAACAATGAATTGCACCTCTGATTGCATCCGTATGCGTTATGCGCAACTATTATTATTCACTAGTGTAGACTGTGTTGGCTAATTACTCTCACCACGTATTTCTTAAAGTGACAGGCACTCAATTACACCGACTGTACACACAACCAATGTGCACTCAATTAGCCCTACACACCATAATTAAACATATTGTAGATACAGACAGTATGTATCCAAGGCATTAAAGATATGCCTTATTTTAGTGCACATAGAAAACTGAAATAACAGGCCTTTAATAATGGGGCAACCATTTTTTTGTATTTGGCAACCAAAACCTCATGCCTGGTTGCCCAGTTGGCAACCACTTTTAAAAGCTAATGTTGAGCCCTGTTGCCAACTAACGTTAACATGCTGTGAACTCAAGTGGGTATTTTCTCTACTCCACGTCGAGACGCAATATTTCGTCTTTACGCTGTCAGGAAATAACACGGTGTGTGTGTGTGTGTGCATACATGCGCTCTCTAGATGGTTTCTGTCTTGTTTTCTTGCTCTAGTTGTCTTATATCAGTATTGGTTTGTAAGCTGGTCTATAATATATAGTCAAGGATTTAATACTAACTTGCTTCAAGTGAGTTCACAGGCTAATGTTATTCCTCCAAATCAATCAGCCTTCCAGTGACCGTGTCTTTAGTGAAAAAGGACATAGTTAGAGGTGATTCAGATTGTATTGTAACAACCAAGTAAGTTATTTACAGGCTTATCTTTTTTTCTCCTCATTATTTTAGATGGAGGGGGAGAAGAGCCAGTATGCACGGTTGATGGAGTCTCTCAAGGAAAGGAGACAACTGACTGCTGAGGAGCTCCAGGTCATCGGTGAGCATCAACTACAGGATCATAAAGGGATGGACACTGCAGAGGAGAACCTGGATAGCCAGCTACTGAGTGAAGAGGATGTGGAAGAAGAGGAGGAGAGTGATCTCCCATCATCCTCAGCTGGGTAACTATGTTTGTGTGTGTTATTTCTCCAAATCATCAGTTAGCCTTTTAGTGACCGTGTCTTTAGTGAAAAAGGACATAGAGGTGACTCAGATTGTATTGTAACAACCAAGTAAGTTATTTACAGGCTTCTCTTTTTTTCTCCTCATTATTTTAGATGGAGGGGGAGAAGAGCCAGTATGCACGGTTGATGGAGTCTCTCAGGGAAAAGAGACAACTGACCGTTGAGGAGCTCCAGGTCATCGGTGAGCATCAACTACAGGATCATGCAGGGGTGGACATGGAGGAGTACCTGGATAGCCAGCTACTGGGTGAAGAGGATGTGGAAGAAGAGGAGTAGGAGGGGAGTGATCTCCCATCATCCTCAGCTGAGTAACAATGTTTGTGTTTGTGTGTGCGCACGCGCATGCGCAACTGCGCATGTGCACAATTTTTATCGTTACAAGGGCATTACTTGTTATAATAATGACAGTAATGGTAATAGTTTCATTACATTTACATTTACATTTCTACTAATTAACATTCTTATGACAATCTATTTTGGGTTTGGTTAGCCATTCCCTGACAGGCCCATGTCAGGTAGAAAGCGTAGACGCTTGTTGCAGTGTTGTCTTCTTGCTCTTGTAGTTCTAGTAGTTACTGCTTGTTTGTTTTAGTGTTATACCTGGGTTCCTAAAGATTTAATATAATTGATCAATTTTAAAATAAAATGAAAAATAGCTTTTCCATTAGAAAACTTGTGTCAGTGTCTTTTCTCTATTCTTGTTTTCGTAACAGAATGATACACAGAGAGAAGCATTCTCCGTCAGCTAGTGTTTACTTCACCTTTAGTCTTTCCTCACTCACAAAGGTTATTGGCTCTTAAAGCAAGGTAAAACATGCCACATTTAGCTATACAACTGAGATGGTTAAATACACTTATTTTATTACATGACCAACATATCTGTGTATTTTGGAGTTGAATTTTAAATCAGGGAATGAAAGCATTCTACTTTTTAAAAATTCTACTCGTCACTTCAACTTGCAGTTATGAGTAATTGATCATAACTTTTGAACCAAAGGTAATGAATTGATTCTGTTTCTTTCACTGAACAGAGCACAACATTGTCTATATCTCACACACTATATCTGCGATAGGTATTAGGTAAAACATAAGATTTATCTTGACAAATGTTTGTTTTTGTGTTTTTTAAGGTTGAATTTTGAAGGTCTTGTTTAAAAACAATGAATGTTACACTTAAACTTATTAACCATGATGTATACCATTTTAAAGGACTAGCTCTTCTGATCACAATGATGGGTATATTATGTCTCTAGCATCTAGCATATCCACACAACAAGCCTATTTGTATCACGGGGGCATCAAGTATGAAAAAACGGAATGTTTTGTGCCATCTGCAAAGGTCCAATAAATTTATCATAACATTTGAACAGAAGGTGACAGATTGATTCTGTTTTTTTCAGTGAATAGAGGATCAAATTGTGAATCTTCTATACACTCTAGGTTTTTCTCTACCTACAACAGAAATTGGGGAAAAACTGAGATTAATCTTGACTAACTGATATTTTCGTGTTTTTTGGGGTTGGATTTTGAAGACATTTTTTAAAGATATGTGTGTTCTCTTCAAATGTATTAGTTATATTGTATACCATTGGAAAGCTCTATGTCTCCTGATTACAATGGTGGGTATATTGTATCTCTGCCATGTAGCATAATCACACAATACAGCCTTTTGTGCCATGAGGCCATTGAGTATGAAAAAATGGAATGTTCGGTGCAGTCTGCAAAGGGTTAAAACGAACAACAAAGAATCCACACAGCACCTTTCAACTTTAAAACTTCAAAGAAAAAGTCCACCGGGACCGTTCGCTTCTACTGTATGTGTATGGAACGGTGTAGGCTAGTGACGCATTTCATATGGATGCACTTTTTGATATGACAGTTAGCCTACTCGTTTGCATCACTTGCTAGATGTAAAACTGCATTTCGTTACTGGTATTTCACTCGTGCAATGACAGTAAAGTTGTATATACTCGAATCTAAAAACTCAGAAATATGAAAAAAAAAAAGAATCCATGGCATGATCTCTTCCTGACTGACCAGTGACCCTCATTGAAAAGTCAAACTGTATGGAACTGACAGTGGTGTTTTGTTTTTACAAAACATAACAATAATAAAAAAGAACATGTCATGCTGATATCTTTTGCTCTTCTCGATTTTAGAAGTTTTACCGATGCTAAAGATTTTGTGGCTGGTGCTACAAATCTTAGAAGTTACATCTGGCCCTTTGAGGGCAACCATTGGGCTGATGTGGCCCTCGGTGAAAATGAGTTTGACACCCCTGGTTTAATGGGTGGATGAGTGAATGGTCTGAAGAAGATGAATGGATAGAAGGTTGGATGGAATGTGCCTTATATTCTTGTTAAGAGAGACACTGATACAGCTCTCTGAGAGTAGTTGATACAGGTGTAATCAATTTAACTGGTTAGTCTTAAGAGCGCCAGACTGTATGCTTAAAGCCTGAGACAGAGTAAATAATTTAAAAGTTGAATGTAGATAGTCTAATTAATGTTGATAGACAGAGAGTGTAATGGATGTTGATAGACAGTTTAATGGGTGGATGAGTGAATGGTCTGAAGAAGATGAATGGATAGAAAGTTGGATGGAATGTGCCTTATATTCTTGTAGAATGGAGAGAGACAGCTCTCTACTGAGAGTAGTGGATACAGATACAGGTGTAATCAATTTAACTGGCTAGTCTTAAGAGAGCCAGAGTGTAGAGATACCTGAGCCTGAGACAGAGTAGATTGTTTCAAAGTTGAATGTAGATCGTCTAATTGATGTTGATAGGCAGATTGTTTAGAATGGGTGGATGAGTGAATGGTTTGAAGAAGATGAATGGATAGAAAGTTGGATGGAATTAGGAAGACTTATGTTGATACAGTTGATACAGGGGAACAGAAAATGTAGTCTCAAGAGAGCCAATTTAAAGCCTGAGAGAGAGAGAGAGAGCTGCTGCACCTGGACTGGCCACCTGGCGTAACATTCTAATTGCTGCGGTGATGTCATAATGAGCAATGTTAAGTCTATGGGGAAATTGTTAATAGTTTTTATTTAATAGTTCAAAAAGTATAAAAGTTACAAAGTTGAAAAATACAAAGCACATATGGCATAAGCAAGACCTACGCAACACAGTTGAATGAAGTTTCTACGTTTAACGGTTCAAGCTGAATTGCGAGCGTTAGAAGAAGAAATCTCAATCCTCCACCACCGCCATCAGCTACTTCACTGTCAGCAGATGACTTTGCAACATTTTTCACTGAGAAAGTTGCTAAGATAAGTGCTCAGTTTGATGACCCTATAAGAAGGACTCTGCCTGGTGTTAGCATGATGCCATCATTGGACTTTTTCTCTCCTCTTGATGAGGAAGCGGTCTCTCAACTGCTTCAGCGAAGCCGTCCAACAACATGCCCTTTGGATCCTGTCCCGTCTACTCTCCTGCAGTCTATAGCACCAGCTATTATACCGGCAGTCACACATGTATTTAATACTTCACTCAGTTCTGGAATAGTTCCTTCTTCTTTTAAACAGGCAAGAATTACGCCTTTGCTGAAGAAAAGTACACTTAATTCAACTGATGTGAAGAACTACAGACCTGTCTCCCTTCTTCCTTTCTTGTCAAAGGTTTTGGAGAAAGTGGTCTTCAAGCAAATGTGTGACTTCCTCTATCAGAATAACCTACTAGACCCTATGCAGTCTGGTTTCAAGAGTGGTCATTCTACTGAAACTGCTCTTCTATCTGTGACTGAAGCATTGAGAGTAGCTAAGTCCTCTGCTCAGTCATCAGTGTTAATTCTGTTAGATTTATCTGCAGCCTTTGATACGGTTAACCATGACATTCTCCTTTCTACACTATATGAACTGGGAATTTCTGGGAAAGCTCTTGACTGGTTCAAGTCTTACCTTAAAGGGCGTTCTTTTAGCGTGTCTTGGCAGGGACAGATATCAAAGTCTCATGACCTCACTACAGGAGTCCCCCAAGGATCAGTATTAGGACCCCTCCTTTTCTCTATTTACACCACTTCTTTAGGTGGGATTATTCGCTCTCATGGATTTGAATATCATTGCTATGCGGACGACACTCAACTTTTCCTATCCTTCCCACCTGAGGACTCTAGTGTTTCCCATCGGATCTCTGCATGCCTGAAGGACATTTCAATCTGGATGAAGGATCAGCACCTTCAGCTTAATCTTTCCAAAACTGAGCTCTTGGTGTTTCCAGCAAAAACAGCTATTCCCCAACAGATCAATATCCAGCTTGATTCATCCTCACTGACTCCAACCAGATCGGCACGTAACTTGGGTGTCATAATTGATGACCAACTTACTTTCTCTGAGCATGTTGCCTCAATTGCAAAGTCATGTCGGTATACCCTGTACAACATTAGGAAGATCAGACCTTATCTGACACAAGATTCCACTCAGCTTCTTGTACAGGCAATGGTTATCTCCAAGCTGGACTACTGTAATTCTCTGTTAGCTGGCCTACCTGCTTGTGTTTTAAGACCACTACAGATGATTCAGAATGCTGCAGCACGACTGGTCTTCAATCAGCCAAAGAGGACACATGTAACCCCTCTCCTAGTTACTCTCCACTGGCTCCCTATAGTAGCCAGAATTAAATTTAAATCTCTCACTCTGGCCTATAGGACACTGACTGGATCTGCTCCCAGCTACTTCAGTTCTTTAATCACGATGTACATTCCCAACCGCCCATTGCGATCTTCTGAGGAGCGTCTGTTATGTCGACCAACCATACATGCTAGGTCAAATTGTAGATCCTATTCTTCAGTGGTTCCGTGTTGGTGGAATGAGTTGCCCAGTGCTCTCCGTTCCAGCAACAGCTTTGGATCTTTTAAGAGGGGTCTTAAGGCATATTTATTTAATATGCACTTAGTCCTTTGAGTTTGTGATGTGTTATGGTTTGTATAATAGTATTGTTTTGTTATAATTTGTCTATTGATAGAATTTGAAATTTATTTTGCTATTGTCCTTAAATTTAGCCATACCATGCTTTAGTTATTATTATTATTATATATAATTAACTGAGTGACTTATTTGATTGCTATTCTCATTTCACTGTTTTATTTCTCATTAGGTTAGTGCTTAAAATTATTGTTTTACTGATAATATTACTATTCTCCCTAGTTTGTAATTGTTCACTGTTAATTTAATTTGTATTGTTATTTATTTGTATGTCGCTTTGGACAAAGGCGTCTGCTAAATAACCATAGCCATAGCCATAGCCATAGCCAAGAAAAATAATAAGAAGAATACTAGGAAGAACAGTACAGTGCATTTTCATGCACTGTAACTAGCAATGCAATTCCAAGGAATTACCAGTGCATGAAAATGCAAAAATAGATAGATAATGTAGATATGGTTACTAAGGTATAGCTAGGGTAAACATGGTGGTTGCATAGTTTACAGAGAGTTGATAGTGTGAAGGTAGACAGTTTAAAGATGAAACGTTCCAGTTCTAACTTAACTAATGATTTCTATTCATGTTAAAATGTTGATTAGCTAACTTAGCTAATGATTTCTAGCAGTTACGCTAAAAATGCTTATTATGCTAGCAATGCTAACTTTACTAACAATGCTAACCAGGTTGATTAGCTAACTTAACCGATGATTTCTAGCAGTAATGCTAAAAATGCTAACTATGCTAACAATGCTAAATTTGCTAACAATGCTAACCAGGTTGATTAGCTAACTTAGTTGATGATTTGTTGCAGTTATGCTGAAAATGCTAACTATGCTAACCATGCTAACTAGCTAACTTGCTAGTGAGGACTTTTATTTTGAAACATTTGTTGCTAGGGTATCCATGGTGGCCACTATCAGGAAACAAGAAGTTACTGCAGTATAATCATGTTGGTTGCTATGGAAACGGTCATAAGCACTTAATTTTAATGGTTGCTATGTTGGTTGCTAGGTACATGCAGGTTTCATGTAGTTGACTGGAGGCATAGTGGATGATAACTGACAGTTGGAATGGTTGAACAGTTCAATAGTTGAGTAGTTTCAATGGTTAAATGATTTAATAGTGTATTATTGCAGTGAGGACCTTTATTTTGAAACAGTTGTGGACAGAGGAAGTAGTGAAACAGGATCTGTAGTCTTAATAAGATTGTATGCTTAAAGCCTGAGACAGAAGGTGCCTCTCATATAGCGTTTACGCATCCTCTCTCGCTCCTCACTGATCTACATAAAGAATGATGGAGCGGCAACAATGGGATAGTCTAGCCCTTCTTCTATCTTTCTTTATGTAGATCATTGAGAAGCGAGGAGCAAGGGAGGACATATAAACGCTGCTTGAGAGGGACCCACAGTAAATACTTTAAAAGTTGTATGTAGATAGTCTAATTAATGTTGATAGACAGAATGTTTAATGGATGTTAATAGGCAGATTGTTTAATAGATATTGATTGACAGTTTAACACTAGAAGCGCCGCGCCGTTCTGACCCACTTATACCTAGAAGCGCCGCGCCCCGGTCATTTGACCGCTTTGACGACCTACTAGAAGCGCTGTGCTGTTGTGAACTACTTAAAGCGCGGCGAGGCGGTCAAAAGACCGCTGAGTCCTTAGACTGGGAGGCTGTTACTTACACAAAATGATCGCTAGATGGCGCTTCGTGCACGAATCAAATCGTTTGGTCATAAATTCAGTTTGCACTAGTATCATTCGTGTCAGACCGTGTTGTTGATAGTCTGTGGTTGTTTCATTATGACATACAGCACGCACGTTCGAGTTATCTGTTCATTTAGTTGTGTTGATTTGTGTTGTTTGAGGTAAAAACTCTGGAAGAGTTCTTGAACAAACCTTAAGCAAACTTGACTTTCAACTAAAATGCTCTAAAAGTGAATGGGTAAAAGTCAATTCACTCCCCAAATTCACTTCTATCTGTTTGCGCCGCCGAAAATGAACAGTCTGCCGACAATTAACAGTCTGGTTTCAATTACACAGTAGCCAGGATTTCAGGCCGCATTTTACAGGCTACCGTAGCTACTTTCTAAAACATTTTTTATTCATTTAGGGAGAAGTATCTTATAGGGTCTAGCTACATCGGAGGGAGGGAGATAGAGAGCTATGCTGAGCAGAAATATATTCTCCGTTTTGTGAATGTGTATGATATGTTTGCGATGTCTGCTGAAAAAAGGCTATGGGCTTATTGTTTCTACAATTTAAGCTAACGTCTACGTGAATTCGAGATCCAGCACTGAGAATACACATTTTCACTGAACGACCGAGGAGAACTGTAGCCCACTGGTTAGAGCTTCGGCCTTAAATCCAAAGGATTGCTGGTTCGATTCCCGACTTGTTCATGGTGGAAGTTATTTTAAGCAAAACATCAATAAATATAGGCTATGTTCTGTTTTTTCTATTCACACAACTACACGCACGCTGGCGAATTCGAACATTCTGAAACGCGCATATGCGATGAAACATGATTGCGCATTCTTCCACGAGTTGCCTAAATAGCCATGCCTACAGCCTAGCCTAGCCTATGCACAGAGAGAGGCGGTGGGGGTGGGGAGGCAGTTAATTGTCCTCGATGCGCGGTGATGTCTGTAGTAGCCTAGCCTAGACGAGAGTATGGGGGAGGGGGAATGATCGGTTTCAAATAGGCTATGTTGCAATGGATAGTGTGTTATGTATAGACCCCGAAGCCATTTGCTTTGAGAATAACGGCTGGCTGATGAAGTAGTTGGCTGGCTAGCCGGCCCAGCCAAAACCTAAATGAGGCTGCAGCCGCCAAGGTTTTCATGACTGATCATGGCTTTAGTTGCCACTTCATGTCTACAGATGTCTATATTGTACTAGATCTCAACACACAATGTTATTGTATTGTTTTGGACAACGTTCTGCACGTTTCACTTCAATGTAGACTGCATGCGTTGTGAACAGGAAAGGAAACGGTGGAAGTCGCATCACGGACTTCTGTTTTGTTCTGTAATAGCCTACCTCTATAATATCCTCTAGCCGCTATAGTATTTCTATAGCAATCTTGTAGTACTTCTGTAGTATGTCCCGATTTACTATAGTATTCCTATAAGATTCCTACAATATTTAGTCCCAAAATACTATAAGATTCCTATAGTACTTTTTCGTAAGTAGCCTAATAACCTATCGCGTTCAATGTTGTAAATCCGTCTGTTCCAGAATAGGCCTATTGGTTCATATCATCAATCTTTGGTTTTGGTGTTTGTGCAACCTGGCCCTGGAGATTTAACAAAAGTCTGACTAGCCCTACGTAGGAATTAGGAAAGCTATGTAAGGCGAGATCAAGATTAGGCTACGTTGCTTGCTTCTTTCCCCCATGTCAACTCACTGTGACGAGCACAATACTGATGTGGTGTGTCCAGTGGGAAAATCTCATGAAGCCTAATTTCTAGGCTCGTTTATTTTTCGCGTGTCTCTATGATATAATTATTTTTAGATGCAAAAAGTCTAACTGGCTTAGTCAAAGTTGGTCAGATGGCGGCTCAATTTGGCTAGTATTGTGATTCATCCGTTTATTTCAGATAGTTTGTTATGAAAAACCATTTACAAAAAATAATTGTTCGTCGACGTTGAAAAACAGTCTGCGAATTCAGTCTATATAAGCTAAATTTTTTCGCTCGTGCCAAGCAGCGAACCCGGGTCTCCTGCATAATAGTCGAGAGATTTAACGTTGCGCCACTGAATGACTGTATAGCATCAGTTTGGAAATATACTTCTTTGTCCAGCAAATAGGCTATGTAAGAAAATGCTTATTAGTCTGAGCTTTAAAAGATAGCCTACAAATAGAAGATAAGATACAACTATGAATGTACGTAGGCATACGCGCCCAGCTACGTACATAAATAGGCTTCGACGAATTTCAGCTGAAAATATTTTTTACACACGTAGGCCTGCCTAATAGAACAACGTCGCAGAACAACGTTTTCAAAACAAACTCGCATTTTACCACTGTAAATCGCCTCCATAGACTATGCCATGTAAATGAAAAATAGTTATTAAAATAAGTCACATATATAATACATATTGCACATATATAAACTATATGTTTTATGGTAAAATATTATTCTCATGCCCGACTGACAGGAAACCCTTGCGACATCTGCTGTGAGAAAAGAGAATAGCAGCCTGGACAAACATGGCCGAACGCGAGACAACATAGTGTTGTCACATAAGTGAGCGCAAAATAGCTCTAAACTAGCTTGTACCGGTGTGCTTTTGGTCATGTAAAAATTCTGGGTGACAAAACACGCATATTTAGGAAAAGTCGTGAACGTAGGGTCCTGGAATTGAATCGAGTGAAAAGATTTTTTTTTTTTTGTAATCACTGCGGTCAAATGACCGCAGCCCGGCCGTTCTAGGTATATCTAGGTCAAACCTACACGGCGCTTCTAGTAATACGCGTCAGCGGTCAAATGACCGGTGCTTGGCGCTTCTAGTGTTAATGGGTGGATGAGTGAATGGTCTGAAGAAGATGAATGGATAGAAGGTTGGATGGAATGTGCCTTATATTCTTGTTAAGAGAGACACTGATACAGCTCTCTGAGAGTAGTTGACACAGGTGTAATCAATTTAACTGGCTAGTCTTAAGAGAGCCAGAGTGTGCTTAAAGCCTGAGACAGAGTAAATCATTTAAAAGTTGAATGTAGATAGTCTAATTAATGTTGATAGACAGAGAGTTTAATGGATGTTGATAGACAGATTGTTTAATAGATGTTGATAGACAGTTTAATGGGTGGATGAGTGAATGGTCTGAAGAAGATGAATGGATAGAATGTTGGATGGAATGTGCCTTATATTCTTGTAGAATGGAGAGACACAGCTCTCTACTGAGGGTAGGGGATACAGATACAGGTGTAATCAATTTAACTGGCTAGTCTTAAGAGAGCCAGCCTGAGACAGAGTAGATTGTTTAAAAGTTGAATGTAGAGCAGTGGTCGGCAATAGGCGGCCCGCGGGCCAGATGCGGCCCGCAAGCAAAAAACATCTGGCCCGTGAGATCTTTTGAACCAGAGAAAAAAAAAAATCGGACTGCCAGTCTCAAACATGCTCTTTATTTTGAAACGTAACTTTCCAGAACAGAAGAATTTCAATCAATCTAAATGCTTAGATATTTGTTTCATCTGAATACGAGTGAAGCACGCAGCGAGGTGCAGCGTGAACGCACAACATGCAAAATCAAATGAAGTCAGTGGACAGCGCTGGTTCTCAAATTCCAAGCTAGTCCCTATAACACATGTTGTCATTCAAACAACGGACATAGGCTTATGGTGATAATTAAAACACGACTTCTTTTAAACAGGCCTGACATCAAACAGGCAATTTACGCACATAGAGCTGTGAAAAGTAAAACACGAGTTTCAAACATTAGCGTGCGTGTTATTTAGGAACAACCTTTAAATTAGCATGCTTACTTTCGTGGGCCGTCTTGTACTCTTTGCATGCAGAGAAACCCTCGTTAGTTGTTACAGATCAGGCATGTGGGCTTTGCATTAATACAATTAGGGAGGATGAAGGCATAGTTCTCTGTCCATTCATCATTAAAGATCCTGTTTTCGCTGTTAACTTTTCTCTTCAGATTTTTTCATAGTGCCATTTTTTGACAGCTAACAGCAACGCGTGGAAATGTTTTTCTGGTGTTTTTTATTATTATTTTTTAAAGACACAGGCATATAATAGCGCCCCCAATGACCAGTCGACAAATTTAACCTACATCAGCCTGCTTGAATGTCTCTGCTCTGTCATTTCAAGAGCGCCTATCATTTTTACCTCCTCCGATATTAATTAATTAAAATATAGCCGCAAGCGGCGATGGCGGGCCCGAGCACCAGCGGTGCGGAGACCTGTGAGATTTTGAAATCTAACAAAGCAACATGTGCGTGTTGGTGGGCATGTGCATGAGCAACACACATGCCCACCAAATTTGGTCAATTTTCCTGAATGTATGTGTCAGCCACAACAGACAATATGCTAGGTAGCGCTATAGAGTCCCTAAGCCACACCCTAGACCAGAGCTCTATCTCTGACTATCGATAGCAATAACGCTAGACAGACACAGACAGAGGGGGTAGAGACAAATGGATCAATAGAATAGAATATACACTTTTTTGATCCCGTGAGGGAAATTTATTTCTCTGCATGTAACCCAATTTAACCAAATTAGTGAACACACACAGCACACAGTGAACACACAGTGAGGTGAATCACACACTGACCCAGAGCAGTGAGCTGCCTGCCCAACCAGCGGTGCTGGGGGAGCAGTGAGGGGTTAGGTGCCTTGCTCAAGGGCACTTTAGTGGTGGACTGGTTGGCGATTGAACCGGCAACCTTCCAGTTACAAGCCCCAAGCCCTAACCAGTAGGCCACGGCTGCCCAGAGGGAAGGAGGGAGGGAGGAAAGAGGGAGGGAGTGAGTGAGTGAGTGAGTGAGTGAGTGAGTGAGTGAGTGAGTGAGTGAGTGAGTGAGTGAGTGAGTGAGTGAGTGAGTGAGTGAGTGAGTGAGTGAGTGAGTGAGTGTGTGTGTGTGTGTGTGTGTGTGTGTGTGTGTGTGTGTGTGTGTGTGTGTGTGTGCGTTTGTGTGCGCGTTTGTGTGTGCGTTTGTGTGTGTCTGTGTGCGCGCGCGCGTGCGTGCGTGAGAGAGAGAGAGAATGACGGGGGAGGGGTGAGAGAGTGTCTGTGAGTCTGTGTAGAGAATTAGCAGGGGACGAGAGAGACATGCAGCTGAGAGAGAGAGCACCTACTCCTGGTCAGCTAAATGGATGGAGTATATGACACATGCAAACACAAATAAACCTAAATACTCACTTACTGTGAACATGGCTAAAGTCAAAATTTCAAAATTGCAGCATAGGTTGATATGATTATAATTATTCGTCAACTCGCTTCAAAATATTTTAGCTAAAGCTGTGTCCACCACAATCATTAATGCACTTTTAAAAAACACAAACAACACCAAATTCAAAACTTTGCATATGACTGTCACTACAAACACACTAACTAATACTCCATCAAATTTCATCCAAATTAGTCACTGTTTTCTACCTATAACACCAACTTTTTGTTTCTTTTACAAGACACCTAGATTCAAACCTTCGCCATTTCAATATACTTTTGTATACTTTTATTTAATATACTATATCAGAGCAGTGAGCTGCCTGCCCAACCAGCGGCACTCAGGGAGCAGTCAGGGGTTAGGTGCCTTGCTCAAGGGCACTTCAGCTGTGGACTGGTCAGGGATCGAACCGGCAATCCTCCAGCTACAAGCCCCAACCCCTAACCAGTAGGCCACGGTTGCCCAGAGGGAAGGAGGGAGTGTGTGTGTGTGTGTGTGTGTGTGTGTGTGTGTGTGTGTGTGTGTGTGTGTGTGTGTGTGTGTGTGTGTGTGTGTGTGTGTGTGTGTGTGTGTGTGTGTGTGTGTGTGTGTGTGTGTGTGTGTGTGTGTGTGTGTGTGTGTGTGTGTGTGTGTGTGTGTGTGTGTGTGTGTGTGTGTGTGTGTGTGTGTGTGTGTGTGTGTGTCTGTCTGTCTGTCTGTCTGTCTGTCTGTCTGTGTGGAAAGAACGGGGGAGGGGAAGCAATGCAGCTGTGAGAGAGAGAGAGAGAGAGAGAGAGACCCACAGACAGATGGGGTGGAGACAAATGGATCAATAGAATAGAATATATACTTTTTTGATCCCGTGAGGGAAATTCATTTCTCTGCATGTAACCCAATTTAACCAAATTAGTGAACATACACAGCACACAGCGAACACACAGTGAGGTGAATCACACACTGACCCAGAGCAGTGAGCTGCCTGCCCAACCAGCGGTGCTGGGGGAGCAGTGAGGGGTTAGGTGCCTTCCCCAAGGGCACCTTAGTGGTGAACTGGTCGGGGATTGAACAGGCAACCCTCCAGTTACAAGCCCCAAGCCCTAACCAGTAGGCCACAGCTGCCCAGAGGGAAGGAGGGAGGGAGGGTGTGTGTGTGTGTGTGTGTGTGTGTGTGTGTGTGTGTGTGTGTGTGTGTGTGTGTGTGTGTGTGTGTGTGTGTGTGTGTGTGTGTGTGTGTGTGTGTGTGTGTGTGTGTGTGTGTGTGTGTGTGTGTGTGTGTGTGTGTGTGTGTGTGTGTGTGTGTGTGTGTGTGTGTGTGTGTGTCTGTCTGTGTCTGTGTAGCCGCGCGTGTGTCAATGTGTATGTGCTAATAAGAGAGTGCGTGCGTGTGTGAGCTGCAGGAGAGAGGGGAAGGAGAGAGACCTCCAGCTGAGAGACAGACAAAGAAGGGCAGAGAGGGGGGCGATAGCAAAAAGCCCACCATGGGCAAATTTGAAATAAACAAATAACTCACTTTCTGTCAACATGGTTAAAGTCAAAATTACAGCATAGGTTGATATGAATATGACTATTCGTATACTTGCTTCAAAATATTTTAGGTGAAACTATGTGTCAACTACGATCATTAATGTGCTATTGAGTGACACAATCAACACCACATTGAACAACATCAAAACTTGTATATGACTGTCACTACACACACACTAACTAATACTCCATTAAATTTCATCCAAATTAGTCACTGTTTTCTGCCTATAACACCAACTTTTTGTTCCTTTTATAAGACACCTAGGTTCAAACCTTCGCCATTTCGATATACTTTTGAAATTCAAAAATCTGGTCGCAATTTCTCTTGGGCAACCCCTCAAGATCATTTTACTGATGAAATGACATAATTTCGATAATCCGTCTAGGAGAAGTATTTCAAAATGCATGATGTGCAAAAATCAGAAAATCTCATATAATTCAAATTCTTTTAATATTTACTATATAGTTTAAATGTAAAACTTGTTCAGATTCATACAACACACATGTCCACCAAATTTGGTTCAATTCCGTGAATGTATGTGTCAACAACAACAGACAGCGCGCTAGGTGGCGCTATAGAGTCCCTGAGCCACACCCTAGGCCAGAGGTCTGTCTCTCAGTAGAGGCATCAATTCTACAGCTAGCTGCCAAATTTCAAGAGTTTTAGAGCATGCCAAGTTAGTGAAAAAGGGCAAAAAAGTTAAGGGTAAGAGGAATAGAAGTATAAATATAGCCGCAAGCGGCGATGGCGGGCCCGAGCACCTGCGGTGCGGAGACCTGTGACATTTCGGAATCTATCAAAGCAACATGTGCGTGTTGGTGGGCATGTGCATGAGCAACACACATGCCCACGAAATTTGGTCAATTTTCCTGAATGTATGTGTCAACCACAACAGACAACACGCTAGGTGGCGCTATAGAGTCCCTAAGCCACACCCGAGGCCAGAGCTCTGTCTCTGAATAACTATAGCAATAACACACATGCCCACCAAATTTGGTTCATTTGGGTGAATGTACGTGTCAACCACAACAGACAATGCGCTAGGTGGCGCTATAGAGTCCCTAAGCCACACCCTAGGCCAGAGCTCTATCTCTGACTATCGATAGCAATAACGCACAAGCCCACCAAATTTGGTTCATTTTCGTGAATGTATGTGTCAACCACAACAGACAATGCGCTAGGTGGCGCTATACAGTCCCTAAGACACCCTTGGCCAGAGCGCTGTCTCTGAATAGCTATAGCAATAACACATATGCCAACCAAATTTGGTTCATTTTCGTGAATGTATGTGTCAACCACAACAGACAATGCACTAGGTGGCGCTATAGAGTCCCTAAGCCACACCCTCGGCCAGAGCTCTGTCTCTGAATAACTTTAGCAATAACACACATGCCCACCAAATTTTGTTCATTTTGGTGAATGTTTGTGTCAACCACAAGAGACAACACACTAGGTGGCGCTATAGAGTCCCTACGCTACACCCTATGCCAAAGCTCTGTCTCTGACTAGCCATAGCAATAACACACAAGTCCACCAAATTTGGTTCATTTTCGTGAATGTTTGTGTCAACCACAACAGACAACGCACTAGGTGGCGCTATACAGTCCCTAAGCCACACCCAAGGCCAGAGCTCTGTCTTTGACTACCGATAGCAATAACACACAAGCCCACCAAATTTGGTTAATTTTCGTGAATGTTTGTGTCAACCACAACAGACAACGCAGTTGGTGGCGCTATAGAGTCCCTACGCCACACCCTATGCCAAAGCTCTGTCTCTGACTAGCCATAGCAATAACACACAAGTCCACCAAATTTGGTTCATTTTTGTGAATGTTTGTGTCAACCACAACAGATAACGTGCTGCTAGGTGGCGCTATAGAGTCCCAAAGCCACACCTTAGGCCAGAGCTCTGTCTCTGACTAGCAGAAGCAATTCCACATGTAGCTGCCAAATTACATCCAATTCATAGCCTTTTTTCTGCCTATAACACCAACTTCCTGTTTCTTAATAAAACGCCATAATTCAAACCTTCGCCATTTCAATATACTTTTGAAATTCAAAAATCTGGTCGCAATTCCCCTCGGGCAACCCCTCAAGATCATTTTTGTGCTGATATGACATGATTTCGATAAACCGTCTAGGAGAAGTGTTTCAAAATACATGATGTGCAAAAATCATAATCATAATCATAACTCAAATTTGTTTAAGATTCACTATGTAGTGTAAATGTAAAAGTTGTTCAGATTCATGCAACACATCTGCCTACCAAATTTGGTTCATTTTCGAGCATGCACGTGTCAACCACAACAGACAGCGCGGTAGGTGGCGCTATAGAGTCCCTGAGCCACACCCTTGGCCAGAGCTTTGTCTCTGAGTAGCGTTACCAATTCCACATCTTACTGCTAAATTTCAAGAGTTTTAGAGCATGCCAAGTTGGTGAAAAAAGGCCAAACATGACCTGTAAGAGGATTCCACAGACATAATAATAATAATAATAATAATAATAATAATCTGAGCAGAAGCAATAGGGCCTTGCACCTACGGTGCAGCCACTTTCAGTGGCCGCACCTCGGTGCTCGGGCCCTAATAATAAATATAGCCGCAAGCGGCGATGGCGGGCCCGAGCACCTGCGGTGCGGAGACCTGTGAAATTTCGGAATCAAAAAAGCAACATGTGCGTGTTGGTGGGCATGTGCATGAGCAACACACATGCCCACCAAATTTGGTCAATTTTCCAGCATGTATGTGTCAACCACAACAGACAACACGCTAGGTGGCGCTATAGAGTCCCTAAGCCACACCCTAGGCCAGAGCTCTATGTGTGACTATCGATAGCAATAACGCACAAGCCCACCAAATTTGGTTCATTTTCGTGAATGAGTGTGTCAACCACAACAGACAATGCGCTAGGTGGCGCTATACAGTCTCTAAGACACCCTTGGCCAAAGCGCTGTCTCTGAATAGCTATAGCAATAACACACATGCCCACAAAATTTGGTTCATTTTCCTGAATGTATGCGTCAACAAAAACACACAATCTGCTAGGTGGCGCTATAGTCCCTAAGCCACACCCTAGGCCAGAGCTCTGTTTCTGACTAGCGGCAGTAATAACAAACAAGCTCACCAAATTTGATTCATTTTCGTGAATGTATGTCAACCACAACAGGTAACACACTAGGTGGCGCTATAGAGTCCTTAAGCCACACCCTCGGCCAGAGCTCTGTCTCTGAATAGCTATAACAAAACACATGCCCACCAAATTTGGTTCATTTTTGTGAATGATTCTGTCAACCACAACAGACAATGTGCTAGGTGGCGCTATAGAGTCCTTAAGCCACACCCTAGTCCAGAGCTCTGTCTCTAACTAGCAAAAACAATAACACACGAGCCCACCAAATTTGGTTAATTTTCGTGAATGTTTGTGTCAACCACAACAGACAATGCGCTAGGTGGTGCTATAGAGTCCTTAAGCCACACCCTAGGCCAAAGCTCTGTCTCTGACTACCGATAGGAATAACACACAAGTCCACCAAATTTGGTTCATTTTCGTGAATGTTTGTGTCAACCACAACAGACAACGCACTAGGTGGCGCTATATAGTCCCTATGCCACACCCTAGGCCAAAGCTCTGTCTCTGACTAGCCATAGCAATAAGACACAAGTCCACCAAATTTGGTTCATTTTCGTGAATGTTTGTGTCAACCACAACAGATAACATGCTGCTAGGTGGCGCTATAGAGTCCCGAAGCCACACCTTAGGCCAGAGCTCTGTCTCTGACTAGCGATAGCAATAACACACAAGCACACCAAATTTGGTTCATTTTCATCAATGTATGTGTCAACCACAACAGACTATGTGCTAGGTGGCGCTATAGAGTTCCTAAGCCACACCCTAGGCCAAAGATCTGTCTCTGACTAGTAGTAGCAATAACACACAAGTCCACCAAATTTGGTTCATTTTCGTGAATGTTTGTGTCAACCACAACAGATAACATGCTGCTAGGTGGCGCTATAGAGTCCCAAAGCCACACCTTAGGCCAGAGCCCTGTCTCTGACTAGCAGAAGCAATTCCACATGTAGCTGCCAAATTACATACAATTCCTAACCTTTTTTCTGCCTATAACACCAACTTCCTGTTTCTTAATAAAACGCCTTAATTCAAACCTTCGCCATTTCAATATACTTCAAAAATTCAAAAATCTGGTCGCAATTCCTCTCGGGCAACCCCTCAAGATCATTTTAGTGCTGATATGACATGATTTCGATAAACCGTCTAGGAGAAGTATTTCAAAATACGTGATGTGCAAAAATCATAATCATAATCATAACTCAAATTCCTCTAAGATTCACTATATAGTTTACATGTAAAACTTGTTCAGAATAATACAACACACATGTCCACCAAATTTGGTTCATTTTAGTGAATGTATGTGTCAACCACAGTAGACGGCGCGCTAGGTGGCGCTATAGAGTCCCTGAGCCACACCCTAGGCCACAGCTCTGTGTCTGAGTATCAAATGCAATTCTACATATGCCAGCTAAATTGCAAGAGTTTTAGAGCATGCCAAGTTGGTGAAAAATGTTACTGGTAAGAGAATTATACTATAAATATAGCCGCAAGCGGCGATGGCGGGCCCGAGCACCTGCGGTGCGGAGACCTGTGACATTCCGGAATCTAACAAAGCAACATGTGCGTGTTGGTGGGCATGTGCATGAGCAACACACATGCCCACCAAATTTGGTCAATTTTCCTGAATGTATGTGTCAACCACAACAGACAACACACTAGGTGGCGCTATAGAGTCCCAAAGCCACACCCAAGGCCATAGCTCTGTCCCTGACTAGTGGCAGCAATAACACACAAGCGTACCTAATTGTCGTGTATGTATGTGTCAACAATAATAGACAATGTGCTAGGTGGCGCTATAGAGTCCCTAAGCCTCACCCTAGGCCAGAGCTCTATCCCTGACAGACAGTAGCAATAGCACACATGCCCACCAAATGTGGTTCATTTTCGTGAACGTGTCAACCATAATAGACAATGTGCTAGGTGGCGCTATAGAGTCCCTAAGCCACACCCTAGGCCAGAGCTCTATCCCTGACTAGCAATAGCATTAACACACATGCCCACCAAATGTGGTTCATTTTCGTGAATGTATCAACCACAACAGACAATGCGTTAGGTGGCGCTATAGAGTCCCTGAGCCACACCTGAGGCCAGAGCTCGGTCTCTGACTAGAGGTAGCAATAACACACAAGCCCACCACATTTGATTAATTTTCGTGAATGTATGTGACAACTACAACAGCCTATATGCTAGGTGGCGCTATAGTGTCCCTAAGCCACACCCTTGGCTAGAGCTCTGTCTCTGACTAGCAATAGCAATAACACACAAGCCCACCAAATTTGTTTCATTTTCGTGAATGTTTGTGTCAACCACAACAGATAATGGATTGCTAGGTGGCGCTATAGAGTCCCTAAGCCACACCCTTGGCTAGAGCTCTGTCTCTGACTAGCAATACCAATAACACACATGCCCACCAGATTTGGTTCATTTTCATGAATGTTTGTGTCAACCACAACAGATAACGTGCTGCTAGGTGGCGCTATAGAGTCCCTAAGCCACACCCTTGGCTAGAGCTCTGTCTCTGACTAGCAATAGCAATAACACACATGCCCACCAAATTTGGTTCATTTTCGTGAATGTTTGTGTCAACCACAACAGATAACGTGCTGCTAGGTGGCGCTATAGAGTCCCAAAGCCACACCCTAGGCCAGAGCTCTGTCTCTGACTAGCAGAAGCAATTCCACATATAGCTGCCAAATTACATCCAATTCAAAACCTTTTTTCTGCCTATAACACCAACTTCCTGTTTCTGAATAAAACGCCATAATTCAAACCTTCGCCATTTCGATATACTTTTGAAATTCAAAAATCTGGTCGCAATTCCTCTCAGGCAACCCCTCAAGATCATTTTAGTGCTTATATGACATGATTTCGATAAACCGTCTAGGAGAAGTGTTTCAAAATATGTGATGTGCAAAAATCATAATCATAATCATAACTCAAATTCTTCTAAGATTTACTATATTGTTTAAATGTAAAAGTGGTTCAGATTAATACAACACAGATGCCCACCAAATTTGGTTCATTTTCGTGCATGTATGTGTCAAACACAACAGAAACCGCGCTAGGTGGCGCTATACTGTCCTTGAGCCACACCCTAGGCCAGAGCTCTGGTTCTGAGTAGCGTTACCAATTCCACACGTACCTGCCAAATTTCAAGAGTTTTAAAGCATGCCAAGTTGGTGAAAAAAGGGCAAACATGGAGCGTAAGAATTCCACTATAATAATAATAATAATAATCTGAGCAAAAACAATAGGGCCTTGCACCTACGGTGCAGCCACTTTCAGTGGCCGCACCTCGGTGCTCGGGCCCTAATAATAAGAATAATCTGAGCAAAAACAATAGGGCCTTGCACCTCCGGTGCAGCCACTTTCAGTGGCCGCACCTCGGTGCTCGGGCCCTAATAATAAATATAGCCGCAAGCGGCGATGGCGGGCCCGAGCACCTGCGGTGGGGAGACCTGTGAAATTTCGGAATCAAAAAAGCAACATGTGCGTGTTGGTGGGCATGTGCATGAGCAACACACATGCCCACCAAATTTGGTCAATTTTCCAGCATGTATGTGTCAACCACAACAGACAACACGCTAGGTGGCGCTATAGAGTCCCTAAGCCACACCCTAGGCCAGAGCTCTATGTGTGACTATCGATAGCAATAACGCACAAGCCCACCAAATTTGGTTCATTTTCGTGAATGAGTGTGTCAACCACAACAGACAATGCGCTAGGTGGCGCTATACAGTCTCTAAGACACCCTTGGCCAAAGCGCTGTCTCTGAATAGCTATAGCAATAACACACATGCCCACAAAATTTGGTTCATTTTCCTGAATGTATGCGTCAACAAAAACACACAATCTGCTAGGTGGCGCTATAGTCCCTAAGCCACACCCTAGGCCAGAGCTCTGTTTCTGACTAGCGGCAGTAATAACAAACAAGCTCACCAAATTTGATTCATTTTCGTGAATGTATGTCAACCACAACAGGTAACACACTAGGTGGCGCTATAGAGTCCCTAAGCCACACCCTCGGCCAGAGCTCTGTCTCTGAATAGCTATAACAAAACACATGCCCACCAAATTTGGTTCATTTTTGTGAATGATTCTGTCAACCACAACAGACAATGTGCTAGGTGGCGCTATAGAGTCCTTAAGCCACACCCTAGTCCAGAGCTCTGTCTCTAACTAGCAAAAACAATAACACACGAGCCCACCAAATTTGGTTAATTTTCGTGAATGTTTGTGTCAACCACAACAGACAATGCGCTAGGTGGTGCTATAGAGTCCTTAAGCCACACCCTAGGCCAAAGCTCTGTCTCTGACTACCGATAGGAATAACACACAAGTCCACCAAATTTGGTTCATTTTCGTGAATGTTTGTGTCAACCACAACAGACAACGCACTAGGTGGCGCTATATAGTCCCTATGCCACACCCTAGGCCAAAGCTCTGTCTCTGACTAGCCATAGCAATAAGACACAAGTCCACCAAATTTGGTTCATTTTCGTGAATGTTTGTGTCAACCACAACAGATAACATGCTGCTAGGTGGCGCTATAGAGTCCCGAAGCCACACCTTAGGCCAGAGCTCTGTCTCTGACTAGCGATAGCAATAACACACAAGCACACCAAATTTGGTTCATTTTCATCAATGTATGTGTCAACCACAACAGACTATGTGCTAGGTGGCGCTATAGAGTTCCTAAGCCACACCCTAGGCCAAAGATCTGTCTCTGACTAGTAGTAGCAATAACACACAAGTCCACCAAATTTGGTTCATTTTCGTGAATGTTTGTGTCAACCACAACAGATAACATGCTGCTAGGTGGCGCTATAGAGTCCCAAAGCCACACCTTAGGCCAGAGCCCTGTCTCTGACTAGCAGAAGCAATTCCACATGTAGCTGCCAAATTACATACAATTCCTAACCTTTTTTCTGCCTATAACACCAACTTCCTGTTTCTTAATAAAACGCCTTAATTCAAACCTTCGCCATTTCAATATACTTCAAAAATTCAAAAATCTGGTCGCAATTCCTCTCGGGCAACCCCTCAAGATCATTTTAGTGCTGATATGACATGATTTCGATAAACCGTCTAGGAGAAGTATTTCAAAATACGTGATGTGCAAAAATCATAATCATAATCATAACTCAAATTCCTCTAAGATTCACTATATAGTTTACATGTAAAACTTGTTCAGAATAATACAACACACATGTCCACCAAATTTGGTTCATTTTAGTGAATGTATGTGTCAACCACAGTAGACGGCGCGCTAGGTGGCGCTATAGAGTCCCTGAGCCACACCCTAGGCCACAGCTCTGTGTCTGAGTATCAAATGCAATTCTACATATGCCAGCTAAATTGCAAGAGTTTTAGAGCATGCCAAGTTGGTGAAAAATGTTACTGGTAAGAGAATTATACTATAAATATAGCCGCAAGCGGCGATGGCGGGCCCGAGCACCTGCGGTGCGGAGACCTGTGATATTTCGGAATCTAACAAAGCAACATGTACGTGTTGGTGGGCATGTGCATGAGCAACACACATGCCCACCAAATTTGGTCAATTTTCCTGAATGTATGTGTCAGCCACAACAGACAACACGCTAGGTAGCGCTATAGAGTCCCTAAGCCACACCCTAGGCCAGAGCTCTATCTCTGACTATCGATAGCAATAACGCACAAGCCCACCAAATTTGGTTCATTTTCGTGAATGTTTGTGTCAACCACAACAGACACTGCGCTAGGTGGCGCTATACAGTCCCTAAGACAACCTTGGCCAGAGCGCTGTCTCTGAATAGCTATAGCAATAACATACATGTCCACCAAATTTGGTTCATTTTCGTGAATGTATGTGTCAACCACAACAGAAAATGCGCTAGGTGGTGCTCTAGAGTCCCTAAGCCACACTCTAGGCCAGAGCTCTGTCTCTGACTAGTGGTAGCAATAACACACAAGCCCACTAAATTTGGTTCATTTTCATGAATATATGAGTCAACCACAATAGACAACGCACTAGGTGGCGCTATAGAGTCCCTAAGCCACACCCTAGGCCAGAGCTCTGTCTCTGACTAACGATAGTAATAACGCACAAGCCCACCAAATTTGGTTCATTTTCGTGAATGTTTGTGTCAGCCACAACAGACAACGCGCTGCTAGGTGGCGCTATAGAGTCCCGAAGCCACACCTTAGGCCAAAGCTCTGTCTCTGACTAGCCATAGCAATAACACACAAGTCCACCAAATTTGGTTCATTTTCGTGAATGTTTGTGTCAACCACAACAGATAACGTGCTGCTAGGTGGCGCTATAGAGTCCCAAAGCCACACCTTAGGCCAGATCTCTGTCTCTGACTAGCAGAAGCAATTCCACATGTAGCTGCCAAATTATATCCAATTCAAAACCTTTTTTCTGCCTATAACACCAACTTCCTGTTTCTTAATAAAAGGCCATAATTCAAACCTTCGCCATTTCAATATACTTCAAAAATTCAAAAATCTGGTCGCAATTCCTCTCGGGCAACCCCTCAAGATCATTTTAGTGCTTATCAGACATGATTTCGATAAACCGTCTAGGAGAAGTGTTTCAAAGTACGTGATGTGCAAAAATCATAATCATAATCATAACTCAAATTCTTTTCAGATTCACTATATAGTTCAAATGTAAAACTTGTTCAGATTCATACATCACACATGTCCACCAAATTTGGTTAATTTCCGTGAATGTATGTGTCAACCACAACAGACAGCGCGCTAGGTGGCGCTATAGAGTCCCTGAGCCACACCCTAGGCCAGAGGTCTGTCTCTCAGTAGAGGCATCAATTCCACAGGTGGCTGCAAAATTTCAAGAGTTTTAGAGCATGCCAAGTTGGTGAAAAGGGCAAAACATGTCCGGTAAGAGGAAAATACTATAATAAGAATAATAATCTGAGCAAAAACAATAGGGCTTTGCACCTACGGTGCAGCCACTTTCAGTGGCCGCACCTCGGTGCTCGGGCCCTAATAATAAGAATAATCTGAGCAAAAACAATAGGGCCTTGCACCTCCGGTGCAGCCACTTTCAGTGGCCGCACCTCGGTGCTCGGGCCCTAATAATAATCTGAGCAAAAACAATAGGGCCTTGCACCTACGGTGCAGCCACTTTCAGTGGCCGCACCTCGGTGCTCGGGCCCTAATTACCCATTGTTTTGGTTGTGAACTTGTGGCCCGCTATGTAATGGCTCGGAAAATATCTGGCCCGAGGCCAAACTTAATTGCCGACCCCTGATGTAGAGCGTCTAATTGATGTTGATAGGCAGACTGTTTAGAATGGGTGGATGAGTGAATGGTTTGAAGAAGATGAATGGATATAAAGTTGGATGGAATTAGGAGGACTTATGTTGATACAGTTGATACAGGGGAACAGAAAATGTAGTCTCAAGAGAGCCAGTGTATATTAAAGCCTGAGAGAGAGAGAGAGAGCTGCTGCACCTGGACTGGCCACCTGGCGTAAGATTCTAATTGCTGCTGTGATGTCATAATGAGCAATGTTAAGTCTATGGGGAAATAGCTCAATGTTAAATCTATGGGGAAATCGTTTTTTAATTCATAGTTTAAAAAGTATAAAAGTTACAAAGTTGAAAAATACAAAGCCCACATCGCGTAAGTAAGACCTACGCGACAAAATTTGAATGGTGTTTCTACGTTAAGCGGTTGAAGCTGAATTGCGTGCATTAGAAGAAGAAGTATAAGAAAAAGCCTAGGAAGAACAGTACAGTGCATTTTCATGCACTGTAACTAGAAATGCAATTCCAAGGAATTACCAGTGCATGAAAATGCAAAAATAGATAGATAATGTAGATATGGTTACTGAGGTGTAGCTAGGGTAAACATGGTGGTTGCATAGTTTACAGAGTGTTGATATTGTGAAGGTAGACAGTTTAAAGATGAAACATTCCAGTTCTAACTTAACTAATGATTTATATTCATGTTAAAATGTTGATTAGCTAACTTAGCTAATGATTTCTAGCAGTTACGTTAAAAATGTTAATTATGCTAGCAATGCTAACTTTACTAACAATGCTAACCAGGTTGATTAGCTAACTTAACCGATGATTTCTAGCAGTAATGCTAAAAATGCTAACTATGCTAACAATGCTACATTTGCTAACAATGCTAACCAGGTTGATTAGCTAACTTAGGTGATGATTTTTTGCAGTTATGCTAAAAATGCTAACTATGCTAACAATGCTAACTATGCTAACCATGCTAACTAGCTAACTTGCTAGTGAGGACTTTTATTTTGAAACATTTGTTGCTAGGGTATCCATGGTGGCCACTATCAAGAAACAAGAAGTTACTGCAGTATAATCATGTTGGTTGCTATGGAAACGGTCATAAACACTTAATTTTAATGGTTGCTATGTTGGTTGCTAGGTACATGGAGGTTTCATGTAGTTGACTGGAGGCATAGTGGATGATAACTGACAGTTGGAATGGTTGAACAGTTCAATAGTTGAGTAGTTTCAATGGTTATATGATTTAATAGTGTATTATTGCAGTGAGGACTTTTATTTTGAAACAGTTGTGGACAGAGGAAACAGTTAACAGGATATGTAGTCTTCTGAGAGACTGTATGCTTAAAGCCAGAGAAACTGACAGTTGGTGCCCAGGTGGCCGGCCACCTGGCGTAAGATTCTAATTGCTGCAGTGATGTCATAATGAGCAATGTTAAGTCTATGGGGGAAATTGTAATAGTTTTTAACTAATAGTTTAAAAAGTATAAAAGTTACAAAGTTGAAAAATACAAAGCCCACATCACGTAAGTAAGACCTACGCGACAAAATTTGAATGGAGTTTCTACGTTAAGCGGTTGAAGCTGAATAGCGTGCGTTAGAAGAAGAACTAGAAATGCAATTCCAAGGAATTACCAGTGCATGAAAATGCAAAAATAGATAGATAATGTAGATATGGTTACTAAGGTGTAGCTAGGGTAAACATGGTGGTTGCATAGTTTACAGAGAGTTGATAGTGTGAAGGTAGACGTTTTAAAGATGAAACGTTCCAGTTCTAACTTAACTAATGATTTCTATTCATGTTAAAATGTTGATTAGCTAACTTAGCTAATGATTTCTAGCAGTTACGCTAAAAATGCTTATTATGCTAGCAATGCTAACTTTACTAACAATGCTAACCAGGTTGATTAGCTAACTTAACCGATGATTTCTAGCAGTAATGTTAAAAATGCTAACTATGCTAACAATGCTAAATTTGCTAACAATGCTAACCAGGTTGATTAGCTAACTTAGTTGATGATTTTTTGCAGTTATACTAAAAATGCTAACTATGCTAACAATGCTAACTAGCTAACTTGCTAGTGAGGACTTTTATTTTGAAACATTTGTTGCTAGGGTATCCATGGTGGCCACTATCAGGAAACAAGAAGTTACTGCAGTATAATCATGTTGGTTGCTATGGAAACGGTCATAAACACTTAATTTTAATGGTTGCTATGTTGGTTGCTAGGTACATGGAGGTTTCATGTAGTTGACTGGAGGCATAGTGGATGATAACTGACAGTTGGAATGGTTGAACAGTTCAATAGTTGAGTAGTTTCAGTGGTTAAATGATTTAATAATGTATTATTGCAGTGAGGACCTTTATTTTGAAACAGTTGTGGACAGAGGAAGTAGTGAAACAGGATCTGTAGTCTTAATGAGATTGTATGCTTAAAGCCTGAGACAGAAGGTGCCTCTCATATAGCGTTTACGCGTCCTCTCTCGCTCCTCACTGATCTACATAAAGAATGATGGAGCGGCAACAATGGGATAGTCTAGCCCTTCTTCTATCTTTCTTTATGTAGATCATTGAGGATCGAGGAGCGAGGGAGGACATATAAACGCTGCTTGAGAGGGACCCACAGTAAATACTTAAAAAGTTGTATGTAGATAGTCTAATTAATGTTGATAGACAGAATGTTTAATGGATGTTGATAGGCAGATTGTTTAATAGATATTGATTGACAGTTTAATGGGTGGAGGAGTGAATGGTCTGAAGAAGATGAATGGATAGAAGGTTGGATGGAATGTGCCTTATATTCTTGTTAAGAGAGACACTGATACAGCTCTCTGAGAGTAGTTGATACAGGTGTAATCAATTTAACTGGCTAGTCTGAGACAGAGTAAATAATTTAAAAGTTGAATGTAGATAGTCTAATTAATGTTGATAGACAGAGAGTTTAATGGATGTTGATAGACAGATTGTTTAATAGATGTTGATAGACAGTTTAATGGGTGGATGAGTGAATGGTCTGAAGAAGATGAATGGATAGAATGTTGGATGGAATGTGCCTTATATTCTTGTAGAATGGAGAGACACAGCTCTCTACTGAGAGTAGTGGATACAGATACAGGTGTAATCAATTTAACTGGCTAGTCTTAAGAGAGCCAGCCTGAGACAGAGTAGATTGTTTAAAAGTTGAATGTAGAGCGTCTTATTGATGTTGATAGGCAGACTGTTTAGAATGGGTGGATGAGTGAATGGTTTGAAGAAGATAAATGGATATAAAGTTGGATGGAATTAGGAGAACTTATTTTGATACTGTTGTGCGCAGAGGATACAGGGGAACAGAATATGTAGTCTTCAGAGAGATTGTATTTTTAAAGCCAGAGAAACTGACAGTTGGTGCCCAGGTGGCCGGCCACCTGGCCTAAGATTCTAATTGCTGCCGTGATGTCACAATGAGCAATGTTAAGTCTATGGGGAAATAGCTCAATGTTAAATCTATGGGGAAATCGTTTTTTAATTCATTGTTTAAAAAGTATAAAAGTTACAAAGTTGAAAAATACAAAGCAGACATGGCATGAGCAAGACCTACGCAACAACGTTTGAATGAAGTTTCTACGTTAAACGGTTAAAGCTGAATTGGCTGCGTTAGAAGAAGAAGTTTAACTAGAAATGCAATTCCAAGGAATTACCAGTGCATGAAAATGCAAAAATAGATAGATAATGTAGATATGGTTACTAAGGTGTAGCTAGGGTAAACATGGTGGTTGCATAGTTTACAGAGAGTTGATAGTGTGAAGGTAGACAGTTTAAAGATGAAACATTCCAGCTCTAACTTAACTAATGATTTCTATTCATGTTAAAATGTTGATTAGCTAACTTAGGTAATGATTTCTAGCAGTTACGCTAAAAATGCTAATTATGCTAGCAATGATAACTTTACTAACAATGCTAACCAGGTTGATTAGCTAACTTAACCGATGATTTCTAGCAGTAATGTTAAAATGCTAACTATGCTAACAATGCTAAATGTTATGCTAAATGTTGGTTATCTCCAAGCTGGACTACTGTAATTCTCTGTTAGCTGGCCTACCTGCTTGTGTTTTAAGACCACTACAGTTGATTCAGAATGCTGCAGCACGACTGGTCTTCAATCAGCCAAAGAGGACACATGTAACCCCTCTCCTAGTTACTCTCCACTGGCTCCCTATAGTAGCCAGAATTAAATTTAAATCTCTCACTCTGGCCTATAGGACACTGACTGGATCTGCTCCCAGCTACTTCAGTTCTTTAATCACGATGTACATTCCCAACCGCCCATTGCGATCTTCTGAGGAGCGTCTGTTATGTCGACCAACCATACATGCTAGGTCAAATTGTAGATCCTATTCTTCAGTGGTTCCGTGTTGGTGGAATGAGTTGCCCAGTGCTCTCCGTTCCAGCAACAGCTTTGGATCTTTTAAGAGGGGTCTTAAGGCATATTTATTTAATATGCACTTAGTCCTTTGAGTTTGTGATGTGTTATGGTTTGTATAATAGTATTGTTTTGTTATAATTTGTCTATTGATAGAATTTGAAATTTATTTTGCTATTGTCCTTAAATTTAGCCATACCATGCTTTAGTTATTATTATTATTATTATATATAATTAACTGAGTGACTTATTTGATTGCTATTCTCATTTCACTGTTTTATTGCTCATTAGGTTAGTGCTTAAAATTATTGTTTTACTGATAATATTACTATTCTCCCTAGTTTGTAATTGTTCACTGTTAATTTAATTTGTATTGTTATTTATTTGTATGTCGCTTTGGACAAAGGCGTCTGCTAAATAACCATAGCCATAGCCATAGCCATAGCCAAATGTGCTAACAATGCTAACCAGGTTGATTAGATAACTTAGTTGATGATTTTTTGCAGTTATGCTAAAAAATGCTAACGATGCTAACTATGCTAACCATTCTAACTAGCTAACTTGCTAGTGAGGACTTTTATTTTGAAACATTCGTTGCTAGGGTATCCATGGTGGCCACTATCAGGAAACAAGAAGTTACTGCAGTATAATCATGTTGGTTGCTATGGAAACGGTCATAAACACTTAATTTTAATGGTTGCTATGTTGGTTGCTAGGTACATGGAGGTTTCATGTAGTTGACTGGAGGCATAGTGGATGATAACTGACAGTTGGAATGGTTGAACAGTTCAATAGTTGAGTAGTTTCAATGGTTAAATGATTTAATAGTGTATTATTGCAGTGAGGACTTTTATTTTGAAACAGTTGTGGACAGAGGAAACAGTTAACAGGATATGTAGTCTTCTAAGAGACTGTATGCTTAAAGCCAGAGAAACTGACAGTTGGTGCCCAGGTGGCCGGCCACCTGGCGTAAGATTCTAATTGCTGCCGTGATGTCATAATGAGCAATGTTAAGTCTATGGGGGAAATTGTAATAGTTTTTAACTAATAGTTTAAAAAGTATAAAAGTTACAAAGTTGAAAAATACAAAGCACACATCGCGTAAGTAAGACCTACGCGACATAGTTTGAATGGAGTTTCTACGTTAAGCGGTTGAAGCTGAATTGCGTGCGTTAGAAGAAGAATAACTAGAGAATGTAATTCCAGGGAAATTACGAGTGCATGAAAATGCAAAAATGTATAGATACAGTAGATAATGTAGATATAGTTACTAAGCTGTAGCTAGGGTAAACATGGTGGTTGCATAGTTTAAAGAAAGCTGATAGTGTGAAGGTAGACAGTTTAAAGCTTAAACATTACAGTTCTAACTGAACTAATGATTTCTAGCAGTTATGCTAAAAATGCTAACAATGCTAACTATGCTAACAATGCTAACTATGCTAACAATGCTAACCAGGTTGATTAGCTAATTTAGCTGACCATTTCTAGCAGTTATGCTAAAAATGCTAACTATGCTAACAATGTTAACCATGCTAACTAGCTAACTTGCTAGTGAGGACTTTTATTTTGAAACATTTGTTGATAGGGTATCTATGGTGGCCACTATCAGGAATAAAGAAGTTACTGTAGTAAAATCATGTTGGTTGCTATGGAAACGGTCATAAACGCTTAATTTTAATGGTTGCTATGTTGGTTGCTAGGTACATGGAGGTTTCATGTAGTTGACTGGAGGCATAGTTGATGATAACTGACAGTTGGAATGGTTGAACAGTTAAATAGTTGAGTAGTTTCAATGGTTAAATGATTTAATAGTGTATTATTGCAGTGAGGACTTTTATTTTGAAACAGTTGTGGACAGAGGAAACAGTTTAACAGGATATGTGTAGTCTTCAGAGAGATTGTATGCTTAAAGCCTGAGAGAGAGAGAGCTGCTGCAGGTGGGGCTGGCCACCTGGCATAAGATTCTAATTGCCCTATTATGATGTCATAATCCAATGTTAAGTCTATGGGAGAAAAAATGTTTTAAAAAATTAATATAAATTCAACGATAAAGTTTTTAAAGTTGAAAAATACAAAGCTGAAGTCACCTAAGTAAGACCTACGCAGCACAGTTTGAATGAAGTTTCTACGTTAAACGGTTGAAGCTGAATTGAACGCACAAAAACGTTAGAGGAAAAATAAAAATAACTAGAAATGCAATTCCAAGTAATTACCAGTGCATGAAAATGCAAAAATATATAGATAGATAATGTAGATATGGTTACTAAGGTGTAGCTAGGGTAAACATGGTGGTTGCATAGTTTAAAGACAGTTGATGTGTGAAGTTAGACAGTTTAAAGCTTAAACATTCCAGTTGTAACTTAACTAATGATTTCTAAAAGGTATGTTAAAATGTTATCTAACTATGTTAACAATGATAACCAGGTTGATTGGTTTACTTAGCTAATGATTTATAACAGTTATGGTAAAAATGCTAACAATAATAACAATGTTAACTATGTTAACAATGTTAACCAGGTTGATTAGCTAACTTAGCTAATCATTTCTAGCAGCTATGCTAAAAATGCTAACAATGCTAACTATGCTAACCATGCTAACTAGGTTGATTAGCTAACTTAGCTAATCATTTCTAGCAGCTATGTTAAAAATGCTAAATATGCTAACAATGCTAACTATGCTAACCATGCTAACTAGCTAACTTGCTACTGAGGACTTCTATTTTGAAACATTCGTTGATAGGGTATCCATGGCTGCCACTATCGGGAATAAAGAAGTTACTGTAGTAAAATCATGTTGGTTGCTATGGAAACGGTCATAAACGCTTGATTTTAATGGTTGCTATGTTGGTTGCTAGGTACATGGAGGTCTCATGTAGTTGACTGGAGGCATAGTTGATGATAACTGACAGTTGGAATGGTTGAACAGTTAAATAGTTGAGTAGTTTCAATGGTTAAATGATTTAATAGTGTATTATTGCAGTGAGAACTTTTATTTTGAAACAGTTGTGGAAAGAGGAAACAGTTAACAGGATATGTAGTCTTCACAGAGAGATTGTATTCTTAAAGCCTGAGAGAGAGAGAGAGCTGCTGCAGGTGGGGCTGGCCACCTGGCATAAGATTCTAATTGCTTAACGATCCGACTGTGATGTCATAGAGGCCAATGTTAAGTCTATGGGGAAATTTTTAATAGTTTTTAATTTTTAGTTTAAAAAGTATAAAAGTTACAAAGTTGAAAAATACTTAGCAGCATGCCCCTATTGAAGACCTACGTTGCAACGTTTGAATGAAGTTTCTAGGTTAAACGGTTCAAGCTGAATAGAAAAAATGAATTTGATCAGCGGAATAATAATAAGAAGAAGAAGAAGAAGAAGAAGTTTTGGAAGAACAGTACAGTGCATTTTCATGCACTGTAACTAGAGAATGTAATTCCTAGGAAATTACGAGTGCATGAAAATGCAAAAATGTACAGATAAATCATGTAGATATGGTTACTAAGGTGTTGCTAGGGTATCCATGGTGGCCACTATCAGGAATAAAGAAGTTACTGCAGTATAATCATGTTGGTTGCTATGGAAACGGTCATAAACGCTTCATTTTAATGGTTGCTATGTTGGTTGCTAGGTACATGGAGGTTTCATATAGTTGACTGGAGGCATAGTTGATGATAACTGACAGTTTGAATGGTTGAACAGTTAAATAGTTGAGTAGTTTCAATGGTTAAATGATTTAATAGTGTACTATTGCAGTGAGGACTTTTATTTTGAAACAGTTGTGGACAGAGGAAGTAGTGAAACAGGATCTGTAGTCTTAATGAGTTTGTATGCTTAAAGCCTGAGAGAGAGAGAGCTGCTGCTCCAGGTGGCTCTAGCCACCTGGCATAAGATTCTAATTGCCCTATTATGATGTCATAATGTAATGTTAAGTCTATGGGAGAAAAAATGTTTTAAAAAATTAATATAAATTCAACGATAAAGTTTTCAAAGTTGAAAAAAAAATAGCTGAAGTCACCTAAGTAAGACCTACGCAGCGCAGTTTGAATGAAGTTTCTACGTTAAACGGTTGAAGCTGAATTGCACGCACAAAAAGCGTTGGAAGAAGAATAATATCGATAACTAGAGAATGTAATTCCAGGGAAATTACGAGTGCATGAAAATGCAAAATGTATAGATACAGTAGATAATGTAGATATAGTTACTAAGGTGTAGCTAAGGTAAACATGGTGGTTGCATCGGTTAAAGAAAGCTGATAGTGTGAAGGTAGACAGTTTAAAGCTTAAACATTACAGTTCTAACTGAACTAAGGATTTCTAGCAGTTCTGCTAAAAATGCTAACAATGCTTACTATGCTAACAATGTTAACCAGGTTGATTAGCTAACTTAGCTAATCATTTCTAACAGTTATGTTAAAAATGCTAACAATGCTAACCAGGTTGATTAGCTAACTTAGCTAATCATTTCTAGCAGTTATGCTAAAAATGCTAACAATGCTAATATGCTAACTAGCTACCTTGCTAGTGAGGACTTTTATTTTGAAACATTTGTTGATAGGGTATCTATGGTGGCCACTATCAGGAATAAAGAAGTTACTGTAGTAAAATCATGTTGGTTGCTATGGAAACTGTCATAAACGCTTAATTTTAATGGTTGCCATGTTGGTTGCTAGGTCCATGGAGGTTTCATATAGTTGACTGGAGGCATAGTTGATGATAACTGACAGTTTGAATGGTTGAACAGTTAAATAGTTGAGTAGTTTCAATGGTTAAATGATTTAATAGTGTATTATTGCAGTGAGGACTTTTATTTTGAAACAGTTGTGGACAGAGGAAATAGTTTAGGATATGTAGTCTTCACAGAGAGATTGTATGCTTCAAGCCTGAGAGAGACAGAGCTGCTGCAGGTGGGGCTGGCCACCTGGCATAACATTCTAATTGCCCTATTATGATGTCATAATCCAATGTTAAGTCTATGGGGAATTTTTAATAGTTTTTATTTAATAGTTCAAAAAGTGTAAAAGTTAAAAAGTTGAAAAATATATAGCTGAAGTGTCCTAAGTAAGACCTACGCAGCGCAGTTTGAATGAAGTTTCTACGTCAAACGGTTGAAGCTCAATTAGACGCACAAAAAGCGTTAGAAGAAAAATATCAATAATAAGAATAAATCGGATAACAGTAGAGTGCATTTTCATGCACTCTAATAATAATAAGAAGATGTCGGATAACAGTAGAGTGCATTTTCATGCACTCTAATAAGAAGTTGAAGCCTAGGAAGAACAGTACAGTGCATTTTCATGCACTGTAATAAGAAGACTTGGAATAACAGTACAGTGCATTTTCATGCACTGTAATAATTATAAGAAGAAGAAGAAGAAGAAGAAGAAGACCGAGGAAGAACAGTACAGTGCATTTTCATGCACTGTAATAAGAAACCTAGGAAGAACAATGTAGTGCATTTTCATGCACTATAATAAGAACTAGAAATGCAATTCCAAGGAATTACCAGTGCATGAAATGCAAAAATAGATAGATAATGTAGATATGGTTACTAAGGTGTAGCTAGGGTAAACATGGTGGTTGCATAGTTTACAAAGAGTTGATAGTGTGAAGGTAGACAGTTTAAAGCTGAAACATTCCCAGTTCTAACTTAACTAATGATTACTATTCATGTTAAAATACTGATTTCATGCAGTAATGGTAAAAATGTTAACTATAATAACTATGCTCACAGTGCTAACCAGGTTGATTAGCTAACTTAGCTAATGATTTCTAGCAGTTATGTTAAAAATGCTAGCTATACTAGCAATGCTAACTATGGTAGCAATGCTAACTTAAACTAACAATGCTAACCAGGTTGATTAGCTAACTTAACTGATGATTTCTAGAAATAATGTTAAAAATGCTAACTATGCTAACAATGCTAAAATTGCTAACAATGCTAACCAGGTTGATTAGCTAACTAAGTTGATGTTTTTTTTGCAGTTATGCTAAAAATGTTAACAATGTTAACTATGCTAACCATGCTAACTAGCTAACTTGCTAGCGAGGACTTTTATTTTGAAACATGTGTTGCTAGGGTATCCATGGTGGCCACTATCAGGAAACAATAAGTTACTGCAGTATAATCATGTTGGTTGCTATGGAAACGGTCATAAACGCTTAATTTTAATGGTTGATATGTTGGTTGCTAGGTACATGGAGTTTTCGTGTAGTTGACTGGAAGCATAGTTGATAACTGACAGTTGGAATGGTTGAACAGTTAAATAGTTGAGTAGTTACAATGGTTAAATGATTTAATAGTGTATTATTGCAGTGAGGACCTTTATTTTGAAACAGTTGTGGACAGAGGAAGTAGTGAAACAGGATCTGTAGTCTTAATGAGATTGTATGCTTAAAGCCTGAGACAGAAGGTGCCTCTCATATAGCGTTTACGCGTCCTCTCTCGCTCCTCGATCCTCACTGATCTACATAAAGAATGATGGAGCGGCAACAATGGGATAGTCTAGCCCTTCTTCTATCTTTCTTTATGTAGATCATTGAGGATCGAGGAGCGAGGGAGGACATATAAACGCTGCTTGAGAGGCACCCACAGTAAATACTTTAAAAGTTGTATGTAGATAGTCTAATTAATGTTGATAGACAGAATGTTTCATGGATGTTGATAGGCAGAAAGTTTAATAGATATTGATTGACAGTTTAATGGGTGGATGAGTGAATGGTCTGAAGAAGATGAATGGAAAGAAGGTTGGATGGAATGTGCCTTATATTCTTGTTAAGAGAGACACTGTCACTGATACAGCTCTCTGAGAGTAGTTGATACAGGTGTAATCAATCATCACTGTTGATAGACAGTTTAATGGGTGGATGAGTGAATGGTCTGAAGAAGATGAATGGATAGAAAGTTGGATGGAATGTGCCTTATATTCTTGTAGAGTGGAGAGACACAGCTCTCTACTGAGAGTAGTGGATACAGATACAGGTGTAATCAATTTAACTGGCTAGTCTTAAGAGAGCCAGAGTGTAAGCCTGAGACAGAGTAGATTGTTTAAAAGGTGAATGTAGATAGTCTAATTAATGTTGATAGACAGAGAGTTTAATGGATGTTGATAGGCAGATTGTTTAATAGATGTTGATAGACAGTTTAATGGGTGGATGAGTGAATGGTCTGAAGAAGATGAATGGATAGAAAGTTGGATGGAATGTGCCTTATATTCTTGTAGAGTGGAGAGACACAGCTCTCTACTGGGAGTAGTGGATACAGATACAGGTGTAATCAATTCAACTGGCTAGTCTTAAGAGAGCCAGAGTGTAAGCCTGTGACAGAGTAGATTGTTTAAAAGTTGAATGTAGATCGTCTAATTGATGTTGATAGGCAGACTGTTTAGAATGGGTGGATGAGTGAATGGTTTGAAGAAGATGAATGGATAGAAAGTTGGATGGAATTAGGAAGACTTATGTTGATACAGTTGATACAGGGGAACAGAAAATGTAGTCTCAAGAGCCTGAGAGAGAGAGAGAGCTGCTGCACCTGGACTGGCCACCTGGCGTAACATTCTAATTGCTGCCGTGATGTCATAATGAGCAATGTTAAGTCTATGGGGAAATTGTAAGTTTTAAACTAATAGTTTAAAAAGTATAAAAGTTACAAAGTTGAAAAAAACAAAGCACACCTGGCATAAGCAAGACCTACGCAACAACGTTTGAATGAAGTTTCTACGTTAAACGGTTCAAGCTGAATTGCGTGCGTTAGAAGTAGTGGAATAATAACTAGAATTGCAATTCCAAGGAATTACCAGTGCATGAAAATGCAAAAATAGATAGATAATGTAGATATGGTTACTAAGGTGTAGCTAGGGTAAACATGGTGGTTGCATAGTTTACAGAGAGTTGATAGTGTGAAGGTAGACAGTTTAAAGATGAAACGTTCCAGTTCTAACTTAACTAATGATTTCTATTCATGTTAAAATGTTGATTAGCTAAATTAGCTAATGATTTCTAACAGTTACGCTAAAAATGTTTATTATGCTAGCAATGCTAACTTTACTAACAATGCTAACCAGGTTGATTAGCTAACTTAACCGATGATTTCTAGCAGTAATGCTAAAAATGCCAACTATGCTAACAATGCTAAATTTGCTAACAATGCTAACCAGGTTGATTAGCTAACTTAGTTGATGATTTTTTGCAGTTATGCTAAAAATGCTAACTATGCTAACAATGCTAACCATGCTAACTAGCTAACTTGCTAGTGAGGACTTTTATTTTGAAACATTTGTTGCTAGGGTATCCATGGTGGCCACTATCAGGAAACAAGAAGTTACTGCAGTATAATCATGTTGGTTGCTATGGAAACAGTCATAAACACTTCATTTTAATGGTGGCTATGTTGGTTGCTAGGTACATGGAGGTTTCATGTAGTTGACTGGAGGCATAGTGGATGATAACTGACAGTTGGAATGGTTGAACAGTTCAATAGTTGAGTAGTTTCAGTGGTTAAATGATTTAATAGTGTATTATTGCAGTGAGGACCTTTATTTTGAAACAGTTGTGGACAGAGGAAGTAGTGAAACAGGATCTGTAGTCTTAATGAGATTGTATGCTTAAAGCCTGAGACAGAAGGTGCCTCTCATATAGCGTTTACGCGTCCTCTCTCGCTCCTCACTGATCTACATAAAGAATGATGGAGCGGCAACAATGGGATAGTCTAGCCCTTCTTCTATCTTTCTTTATGTAGATCATTGAGGATCGAGGAGCGAGGGAGGACATATAAACGCTGCTTGAGAGGGACCCACAGTAAATACTTTAAAAGTTGTATGTAGATAGTCTAATTAATGTTGATAGACAGAATGTTTAATGGATGTTGATAGGCAGATTGTTTAATAGATATTGATTGACAGTTTAATGGGTGGATGAGTGAATGGTCTGAAGAAGATGAATGGATAGAAGGTTGGATGGAATGTGCCTTATATTCTTGTTAAGAGAGACACTGATACAGCTCTCTGAGAGCCAGAGTACTCTTAAAGCCTGAGACAGTAAATAATGTAAAAGTTAAATGTAGATAGTCTAATTAATGTTGATAGACAGAGAGTTTAATGGATGTTGATAGACAGGTTGTTTAATAGATGTTGATAGACAGTTTAATGGGTGGATGAGTGAATGGTCTGAAGAAGATGAATGGATAGAATGTTGGATGGAATGTGCCTTATATTCTTGTAGAATGGAGAGACACAGCTCTCTACTGAGAGTAGTGGATACAGATACAGGTGTAATCAATTTAACTGGCTAGTGCTAGTCTTAAGAGAGCCAGCCTGAGACAGAGTAGATTGTTTAAAAGTTGAATGTAGAGCGTCTAATTGATGTTGATAGGCAGACTGTTTAGAATGGGTGGATGAGTGAATGGTTTAAAGAAGATGAATGGATATAGAGTTGAATGGAATTAGGAGGACGTATTTTGATACTGTTGTGCGCAGAGGATACAGGGGAACAGAATATGTAGTCTTCAGAGAGATTGTAAAGCCTGAGAGAAACTGACAGTTGGTGCCCAGGTGGCTGACCAGCTGGGGTAACATTCTAATTGCTGCCGTGATGTCATAATGAGCCATGTTAAGTCTATGGGGGAAATTGTAATAGTTTTTAACTAATAGTTTAAAAAGTATAAAAGTTACAAAGTTGAAAAATACAAAGCCCACATCGCGTAAGTAAGACCTACGCGTCAAAATTTGAATGGAGTTTCTACGTTAAGCGATTGAAGCTGAATTGCGTGCGTTAGAAGAAGAACTAGATGTACCGCAAAGCGATACACAATATGACCGCCGCTCAGTCCTGCACATTCTCTCCGCAAATATCAATCACGCTTGTGTTTCCATCACCTACTCCATCCCTACTGCAACTTTTATGTATGTAAATGAGTGTGTGCATGTGTGCGCTTGCTTTTGTGTATGAGTGCTTCTCTGTCTAGTGTGAGTGTGTGTCTGCTTGTGTGTGTGTTTAATGTGTCTCTGAGTATATGTTCACTGTGTTCTCTGCCGTCACTGTCACTCCAATATCAGATAACACACACACACACACACACATGCACATGCGCACGTGTGCACACACACACACACACAAACACACATACACAGGCACACACTCACACACGCACACAAACACACACTCGCACACACACACACACACACACACACACACACACACACACACACACACACACACAAACACACACACACAGGCACACCCAGAGAGAGAGAGAGAGAAAGAGAGAACACACACAGAATACACACAGATAACACAGACACAGAGAGAGAGAGAGAGAGAGAGAGAGAGAGAGAGAGAGAGAGAGAGAGAAGAGAACACACACAGAGCATGCACATACACACATATACACACATGCAAACACACAGATGGGCACACAGAAACGCACCCACACACACAGGCTATAGTACATCACACACACATTCACTTCTCAGCTGCGGTGGTCTCACAAAATGTAGGTGTGTGTGTGTGTGTGTAAGGGTGTATGTGTGCATGCGTGTGGGCGTGTTTGTGCATGTGTTTGTATAATGTTTTATGTACATGTGTGTATGTAGTGGTGCGTGTGTGTGTAGGTATGTGTGTGTGTGTGTGTATTTATGTGTGTGTGTGTGTGTGTGTGTGTGTGTGTGTGTGTGTGTGTTCCTGCATGTTTGTTGCACCCAGAGCAACCATTCTCTTTTAAAACATATTTGGAAACTAGTTGATTAAAGGTTTCTAATGGTGTCACTTATATGTTTCTAGGACAAAAACTAGCAGAGATTGAGATGTTTGGAACAGTTTTTGAAATCCCCAGGGGGGGATTTAGACTCCAGATAATACCACCATCTACTGGCCGATGGGTATACAGTCCTGAATGTAATAATAATAATAATAATAATAATACATTTTATTTAAAGCGCCTTTCAAGACACCCAAGGTCACTTTACAGGGTTGCAAAATCATCACATAGAAATAAAAAGAAAAGAAAAATGTTAAATGTTAAAGTCAGTTAGCCAGTCCATAAGCTTTTTTGAAGAAAAATGTTTTCAGTCTACTTTTAAAGACAGTGATTGAGTCAGAGTGTCTGATGTAGTCTGGCAATGAATTCCATAGCTTGGGGGCAATGTAGCTGAAAGCCCTCTCTCCCAGAGTGCAGAGGTTCACATCAGGGACACGTAGCAGGCCTGCTGAGGAGGATCTCAGAGGGCGGGCAGGAGTGTACACTTCCAGTAGGTCAGTGAGGTAGGTAGGGGCGCTGTTGTTTAGGGACTTGTATGCCAGGAGCAGGACCTTGAAATTTATTCTGAAGGCAACTGGAAGCCAGTGCAGCTGCATGAGCGATGGTGTTATATGGCTGGTGGATTTGGAGCATGTTATAATCCGCGCTGCAGAGTTCTGGATGAGTTGGAGCCGGTGAAGTAGCTTATTTGGAATTCCAGACAAGATTGAGTTGCAGTAGTCCAGGCGGGAAGTCACATACGCATTGACTAGGACTTCTGCACTCTGCTGGGTGAGTGCTGGGCGGAGCCGTGCAATGTTCCTTAGATGGAAAAAGGCATTTCTTGATATGGTGTTAATGTGTGCATTGAACGAGATGGTATTGTCCAGTATGACACCAAGGCTCTTGACCTGTTTGGAACAAGGGATGGTGCTGCCATCTACACAGATGGTGATAGGTTCCATCTTAGTAAGAGCTGATTTGGAGCCAACCAGTAGCAACTCAGTCTTACGGGGCAGTCACACGCTTGCGTCCGCCAACGTGCGTCCGTTGGTTTCCCATTCACTTTACATTCGCTGGACTTCATTTCATGCCGCACTGAATTGTGGGTCCGATGCGTTGCCTGAGATACGTTGCCTCCGCTGAAAAGTTGAGAAATGTTTAACTTTTGACGGATCGCGGAAGCGCCAGCCAATGAAATTCAGTGTATGCAAATTTTCGAACACTGACACAAACCAATCACTACGTGTTTATGGAAATGTGCTGAAAACGCGGGAATACATTTTCAAAGTTGAATTTCTCAAAATGGAGGAGAAACTTATCGTGGCTGTGTGCAGCCGACCGGTGTTGTATGACCAGTCGTTGTTCATATACAGAGACCAAAATTTGAGAGCAAGGGCGTGGAGGGAGGTGGCTGAGGAGTTGGGAGGAGATGGTAAGTATTCCTTTTCAATCTTTTATTTTCAATATTTATGAATTGACTGTAAGCAAGAGACAGAAATGTTAGCCTTTTAGCATTACATGTCTTCAATTAGGTTTCGGTATTTTAGTTTAGTTTAGAAAAAAGCATCCATAACAGTATCAATATATAGTATATCAGTATATCAGTACATCAGTATCAGTATAAAAACATTACAAGTGTTGTATTTTCTAATAGAGGAGACCTGCAAGACTAGATGGAGGACCTTGAGGGACAGATTTAAAAGAGAGAAAAACAAAGAGAAAGAAATGAGGAGAAGCGGGGCAGGGTCTTCGGAGGGTCGGCCATGGCGTTTCATGGCAGTGATGGGTTTTTTAACCCCATTCGTCACTGACCGTGAAACGTCAGGTAATCTCCTCCGGAGACCTCTGCCCCGCCCTCCTCCTCAGCAACAGGCAGAGACAGAGGCAAGAGAGAGCAGTCCAGGTCCCAGCCAGCTCCCAGCCAGCCAGGTCCTAGCCAGCCAGCTCCCAGCCAGCCAGGTCCCAGCCAGCCAGGTCGCAGTCACCCAGGTCGCAGTCACCCAGATCCCAGCCAGCCAGGTCGCAGTCACCCAGATCCCAGCCAGCCAGGTCGCAGTCACCCAGATCCCAGCCACCAGCAGCAGCCTGACCCCAGCCACCAGCAGCAGCCAGGTCTCCGCCACTAGCAGCAGCCCGGTATCCGCCACCAGCAGCCCGATCTCTGCCAGGTCGGTCCAAGCCAGCCAGCCAGCCAGGCCCCGGCCGCCAGCAGCCAGGTCCCAGCCAGCTAGCCAGCCGCTTGAAGGAGAGGGTGAAGGAGAGGGTGAGGAGGAGGGTTTTGAGGAGAGGGGCAGGAAGCGGAAGATGACCCCGTTTGAGAGGGGGCTCCTGGCAGCAATCAGGCCCCTTGCTAATCGTCCAGTGGCACCACCGCCGCCGCCGCCGCCGCCGCCGCCGCCACCGCCGCCACCGCCGCCTCCAGCAGAAGACGAGGAGGAGGTCCTCTTGCGAAGCCTACTCCCGTCTATCCGCAGGCTCCCTCAGGGAAGCAGGGCACGGCTTTGTTTTAAAATTCATGAGTTGGTGTTTCAAGCAGCAGAGGAAGCTTAGTGCACATTTCGTCAACACATTAAATTTACACTACATACACTATATACACACATAAACCAAATGAATACCCATAAACCAAATGAAATAAATAAATACATTTATTGAAATTATATCACTTTTTTGTCTACTTTTTGTCTATTGTGTATTCAGTAAGTAATTGTTTTTCTAAGCATCAGTAGCAAAATGTGAATGAAATATTACAGAACATTATCATTATTGGTATTAGTATTAATCACACTAAAAAAATAAGTATGCATTTAGGAAAAAGTTAACATACAAACAAACAATTGTCACAGAGGTCACCAAATCATACAATGACACAAGAACTTTGTCATATGCATACTGTATGATTAGTAATGATTACTAATGTAAAGAATGCTGTGAAATGATCAGTTCCTTATTATGCATGGGGGGGGGGGGGGGGGGGGGGGAGGGGGGTACAAGTTGTACATTGACATTGAGATTTATTTCTATAGTGTTGTCCCCTGAAAATATATAAGAATCATGTCCAAAAAGGAAGGGGTGTGTGTGAGTGGTATTGTGTCTAGGATGGGTCAGGGGTGAAATGTGTGAAGTGCATATCAGGGTCCTCCCTCTTGTTTCTTCGATACCAAAAGTGCACTGCAGTCCGACTCAGTGGCACACCTATAAGAGATTGAGAAAAATGGTAAACATTACATAATAAGATCACATTGCTTAAATAACACATTTGGAGTAGTCTTTTTATATGAAATTAACATTATATGCTTTTGAAATCTTTGCTTTTAAAGACAATATAGGTAGCTCTTAAAAGAGCTGTTGTGTTTAGTGGCTCTTAGAAGAGCCTTTGGTTAGCCCATTAGGCTGTTGGCTGCCAGTAGACGGTCCCCTCCTCATTGAAGTAGGAGCAGAACGTCTCGCGCAACTCGATGGCTCTACGGCTGGCGTTGTTTGAGCCTAATCTTGGGGCGTTGCGCAGAGATTCCGGGGGCCCAAGGTCCACAGGTGCCACAGGAGGAGCAGAGTCGGGGTCATCAAGATCTTCTGGCTCGCGCTGTGTGCCTCTTCTCCTCTCCTTCTCAAGACTCTTGATCCGGAGGAAGTTGTGCAACACACATGTGGCCTTGACACATGCCTCTGCTACCTCAGGGCTGGTGGCGATGACACGGCGATACATGCGCCACCTAGCAGAGAGGATGCCAAAAGCGCATTCAACCACCAACCTTGCCCGGCTGAGGCGATAGTTATAAACTCTCCTCTGCAGTGGCACTTGACGACCAGGAAATGGACGCAGCAGGTTTGTTGTCAAGGGGAAGGCTTCATCTCCGACAAACACGAATGGGAGTGGGCCACGCTCTTCTGCCCCAGTGATGATGGCATCTACCGGAATGCCAAGTGTGCCATCTCGCAGGCCCTCACCAAAAGCAGAGTTGCGCAGAGTGCCACTGTCACTGCTCCTGCCATAGCCTCCTACGTCGACTACACGGAACAGGTAGTTGGCATCAACAACCGCCAGGAGTACCAGGGAGTAGGTGGACTTGTAATTAAAGAACAAAGACCCCGAATTCGCTGGAGACTGCAGCACCACATGCTTTCCGTCGATAGCCCCGATGCAATTTGGGAACTGCCAGCGCTCCTGGAACACAGCTGCAATTTCCCTCCAGTCCTCCGTGGTTGGTACAGGCATGGTCTCCTCAATCAGGGCAGTCCAGATGGCCCTGGCAACCTCCCAGATGATGCCAGACACAGTCGACCGGCCAACCCGGTAACTGAAAGCAATGGTCCTGTAGGAGTCACCAGTAGCCAGATAACTGGAGGGGGGGTAAGATATATTCCATTATATTGCGTGCAAACAGTATATCATAAAGATGAGTACATATTATATTATTCAAATATTCAAATATTGGGTTATATCTTTTCATGGGACAACACTATAAACGTGATAGGCTGGTCTAGTTAAAACATTGAGTTTGGACATAATTAGAACATAATTAGGACATGTTTGGACATGTTTGTTGTGCTGTCCACTCACGTTTGTTACCACCTGTTTTTATCATTAATGGCAGTATGTTTTCAGAGGACAATTTATACAGTAGCCTACACAATGAATGAATGAATAAACAACAACTAGCTTTAGCTTTAGATTTAGTGGTGCACAAACAAAACACACTCACTCATGCTGGTTATCACCATATCCATCTAATTCGTTATGAACACATTAAACATTTCATGAACATATCGAGCATTTCATGCACTGCATAGATAAATAGATATCTTACCGGAGGCAGATAGCGAGCCGCTCAGCAGGTCCGATTGCCAACCTCATCCCTGTGTCGGCTCGCGTGATGAGAGGGCCAACTTTCCCGAGCAGCTCATCGAAGTGGTCCCTCGTCATCCGGAAATATTGCTCAAACAAACAGCCATGAAAACGAAGTTCCTGGACGAGCCCGTGGAACTCCCCTCGCTGCCTGCGTCTCCTCAATATAGGGTGGACCCAATATCGACGTGGACGAACTCGGTGTTTATGCAATGCATAATACAACGCATAGACAAGTAGAACAAGAGTCAAGCTGTCATCTGCCATTTTCTCGAAATGTTGTTGTGTCAGCGGGAACGAATATAATTGGCTGCTGCCACTGTGACGGCACGTCCGTCAGACACGCCTACTGTTATACGTTGGCGGACGCAAGCGGACGCAAGCGTGTGATTGCACCGTTACTGCTATTCAGCTTCAGGTAATTTTGTGTCATCCACACGTTGATGTCATGGAGGCAGGCAGTAAGTGCAGCTGGCGGAAGGGTGGCAGTAGGTTTCACTGAAAAGTAAAGCTGGGTGTCATCAGCATAGCAGTGAAATTGAACATCATGTTTCCTGAGGATAGTGCCAAGTGGAAGAAGGTAGATAATGAACAACAGAGGGCCCAACACAGATCCCTGGGGCACCCCTCTTGTCACAGCAGTACTCTCAGACTTGCAGCTCATCATTTGTACGCACTGTGTCCTACCAGAGAGATAGGAGGTGAACCACTGGTGAGCACTGCCACGCACTCCGATATTAGCTAAACGTTCCAGTAGAACATGGTGAGAGATGGTATCAAAGGCTGCGCTGAGATCAAGGAGAATCAGAATGGAAATAAGTCCATCATCAGCTGCACAGAGGAGATCATTAGTAATCATAACCATGGCCGTTTCAGTACTGTGCATAGGACGAAATCCAGATTGGAATGGCTCAAAGAGATCATTGTCCTTCAGGTGATCCTGGAGTTGAGTCGCCACTATTTTCTCAAGCACTTTGGAGAGAAAGGGCAAGTTAGATATAGGCCTGTAGTTGTTGAAGTTGTTAGAATCCAATCCAGGTTTTTTCAGCGTTGGTCTGACAATAGCTGTTTTAAAGGCAGATGGTACAGTGCCAGAGAGAAGAGAGGTGGTCAGAATTGATGTAATCATCGGAGCAATAGATGGCAGGCAACTCTTAACCAGGCTTGTTGGAAGAGGGTCCAGCTGACAGGTGGAGGAATTGCACTTTTTGATGAGGCCACAGATGGCACTTTCAGTAGGGAGACTGAATTCACAGAGTTCATTGTTGTAAGATGAGCCCAGGGTGCACTGTGAGTATGGATGGTTCAGCTGATTGATTGAACATTCTAATTGCTGATGGATTGCCTCAATTTTGGTATCAAAAAAGTTCAAGAAGGCTGAGCAGCGTTCATCAGAGAGTTCTTGATGGGTGATGTTATCAGGTGGCTTAAGAAGACCAGTAACAGTGGAAAAGAGGGTCCTGGTGTTTCCTTGACTGATTATCTTTGCATAGTATGATCTTTTTGCAGCACAGAGAGCATTTTTATACTCATGTACGTGTTCAGAGTACATGTCTTTATGCACAGTAAGACCAGTCTTTTTTTGACAGCCGCTCCAAGCGTCGGCCCAAGGATTTCATATGCCGAAGTTCTGGCGTAAACCAGATTTATGTACACATAAATCCATTTATTTTATAGCCCCCCATGGATGAAATTCCACAAAACTTGGCATACTCCCAGAGGGTGTCAGGTTAATCATACACATGAAATTTGGTGCAGTTCATAACATCTCATCTGAAGATAGGGGCAATTAAAGCAATATTACATTGCATTTTCAATTTTTACGATGGGGGGGCAAATCACAAATGACTGGTTATAAGCTAAGTTGATGCAAGCTCTAGAGAACAACATACCATAAACATTTTGTCATCCTCGGTGCCACGGTTCAGGTAGTTATGTAGGAAAAACTGTCATTTTTGGGCTTCGGGCGGGGGCAGCGCGGGGGTGGAGTGACCCCCGGGGACGAAACGAAAATTTTCCATAGAACTCTACTGGGGCTACATGCCCACCAAGTTTCATGCGCTCCGGTGTTACGGTGTCCCGGGAATCGTTGACGAAAAATGACGGGAAAAAAGAAAAAAAAAAAAAAAAAAAAAAAAAAACTTTGACAACAACTATATGACCGCTTCGCTAGCTACGCTAGCGGCGGTCATAATAATAATAAGAAGAAGACCGAGGAAGAACAGTACAGTGCATTTTCATGCACTGTAATAACTAGAAATGCAATTCCAAGGAATTACCAGTGCATGAAAATGCAAAAATAGATAGATAATGTAGATATGGCTATGGCTATGGCTATGGTTATTTAGCAGACGCCTTTGTCCAAAGCGACATACAAATAAATAACAATACAAATTAAATTAACAGTGAACAATTACAAACTAGGGAGAATAGTAATATTATCAGTAAAACAATAATTTTAAGCACTAACCTAATGAGAAATAAAACAGTGAAATGAGAATAGCAATCAAATAAGTCACTCAGTTAATTATATATAATAATAATAACTAAAGCATGGTATGGCTAAATTTAAGGACAATAGCAAAATAAATTTCAAATTCTATCAATAGACAAATTATAACAAAACAATACTATTATACAAACCATAACACATCACAAACTCAAAGGACTAAGTGCATATTAAATAAATATGCCTTAAGACCCCTCTTAAAAGATCCAAAGCTGTTGCTGGAACGGAGAGCACTGGGCAACTCATTCCACCAACACGGAACCACTGAAGAATAGGATCTACAATTTGACCTAGCATGTATGGTTGGTCGACATAACAGACGCTCCTCAGAAGATCGCAATGGGCGGTTGGGAATGTACATCGTGATTAAAGAACTGAAGTAGCTGGGAGCAGATCCAGTCAGTGTCCTATAGGCCAGAGTGAGAGATTTAAATTTAATTCTGGCTACTATAGGGAGCCAGTGGAGAGTAACTAGGAGAGGGGTTACATGTGTCCTCTTTGGCTGATTGAAGACCAGTCGTGCTGCAGCATTCTGAATCAACTGTAGTGGTCTTAATACACAAGCAGGTAGGCCAGCTAACAGAGAATTACAGTAGTCCAGCTTGGAGATAACCATTGCCTGTACAAGAAGCTGAGTGGAATCTTGTGTCAGATAAGGTCTGATCTTCCTAATGTTGTACAGGGTATACCGACATGACTTTGCAATTGAGGCAACATGCTCAGAGAAAGTAAGTTGGTCATCAATTATGACACCCAAGTTACGTGCCGATCTGGTTGGAGTCAGTGAGGATGAATCAAGCTGGATATTGATCTGTTGGGGAATAGCTGTTTTTGCTGGAAACACCAAGAGCTCAGTTTTGGAAAGATTAAGCTGAAGGTGCTGATCCTTCATCCAGATTGAAATGTCCTTCAGGCATGCAGAGATCCGATGGGAAACACTAGAGTCCTCAGGTGGGAAGGATAGGAAAAGTTGAGTGTCGTCCGCATAGCAATGATATTCAAATCCATGAGAGCGAATAATCCCACCTAAAGAAGTGGTGTAAATAGAGAAAAGGAGGGGCCCTAATACTGATCCTTGGGGGACTCCTGTAGTGAGGTCATGAGACTTTGATATCTGTCCCTGCCAAGACACGCTAAAAGAACGCCCTTTAAGGTAAGACTTGAACCAGTCAAGAGCTTTCCCAGAAATTCCCAGTTCATATAGTGTAGAAAGGAGAATGTCATGGTTAACCGTATCAAAGGCTGCAGATAAATCTAACAGAATTAACACTGATGACTGAGCAGAGGACTTAGCTACTCTCAATGCTTCAGTCACAGATAGAAGAGCAGTTTCAGTAGAATGACCACTCTTGAAACCAGACTGCATAGGGTCTAGTAGGTTATTCTGATAGAGGAAGTCACACATTTGCTTGAAGACCACTTTCTCCAAAACCTTTGACAAGAAAGGAAGAAGGGAGACAGGTCTGTAGTTCTTCACATCAGTTGAATTAAGTGTACTTTTCTTCAGCAAAGGCGTAATTCTTGCCTGTTTAAAAGAAGAAGGAACTATTCCAGAACTGAGTGAAGTATTAAATACATGTGTGACTGCCGGTATAATAGCGGGTGCTGTAGACTGCAGGAGCGTAGACGGGACAGGATCCAAAGGGCATGTTGTTGGACGGCTTCGCTGAAGCAGTTGAGAGACCGCTTCCTCAATATGGTTACTAAAGGCTGGCTTACATTGCACGATTTTGGTCTGTTTTAACAGTCGCCGACTACTTTTCCAAAATCGTTGTACTAGAATCTCGGCGCGCTCCCGTCATCTAAATCGTTTAGTGTAAGGTGCCAATCTTAGCGGTTTTAAGTCCGTCGGAGTCAGTCTTTTTCTAGTTTTGCCGTTACGACAATATCAAACATGTTTGATATTATCGTAAGTCTTTTCAGTCGTGGCTCATGCAAATAGTGACGTGAACATTAAAAACCAATAGTGACCTCGGTCGACGAACACGAAAACGGAAGGGGCAAAATAGGCGACAGCTGTAGCCTGTATGATTATTTGTTATTTCATTTCTTATAATTTATTAGTCGGCTATTCTACGTGACAGAACAACTCTATATCTGTTAGTGATGTCACACTATCAAACAATGCTGCAGAAACGCGAAAGAAATACTTTGATATGAGTAGCCTATCACGTGAGTTCCTGTTGATGATGACGTATAGCCTAGTGCACGATGGAAATAATTTGAAGGAATCTAGCAGCAGTCTTGTAAATAGTGACCACAGTCTTTGCAAAATCCTAATCTGAGACTGGCCTGTGACTAGTCTGTGACTAAAAACTCAATGAATTGTCTTTAAGCCTACCTTACATTGCCAGACTTTGCAAAGATTTGGAAAAGATTTTTGAAAAACTACAGTCTCAGACCCTCTCACATCTAAAGACAATTCATTGAGGTTTTAGTCACAGTCTAGTCACAGGCCAGTCTCAGATTAGGATTTTGCAAAGACTGTGGGTCACTATTTACAAGACTGCTGCTAGATTCCTTCAAATTATTTCCATCGTGCAATAGGCTACACGTCATCATTCACAGGAAATCACATGATAGCCTACTCATATCAAAGTATTTTTTTCGCGTTTCTGCAGCATTGTTTGATGTGTGACATCACTAACAGATATAGAGCTGTTCTGTCACGTAGAACAACCGACTAATAAATTATAAGAAATGAAATAACAAATAATCATAAAGGCTACAGCTGTCGCCTATTTTGCCCCTTCCTGTTTCATGTTCGCGCAAGGTTACTATTGGTTTTTAATGTTCACGTCACTATTTGCATGAGCCACGACTGAAAAGACTTCCGATAATATCAAACATGTTTGATATTGTCGTAACGGCAAAACTAGAAAAAGACTGCCTCCGACGGACTTAAAACCGCTAAGATTGGCACCTTACACTAAACGATTTAGATGACGGGAGTGCGCTGCGATTTCAGTACAACTCCCAAGATTTCCGCCCGATTTTGGAAATTTAGTCGCCGACTGTTAAAACAGACCAAAATCGTGCAATGTAAGCCAGCCTTTAGATGTGAGAGGGTCTGAGACTGTAGTCTTTCAAAAATCTTTTCCAAATCTTTGCAAAGTCTGGCAATGTAAGGTAGGCTTAAGGTGTAGCTAGGGTAAACATGGTGGTTGCATAGTTTACAGAGAGTTGATAGTGTGAAGGTAGACAGTTTATGGTTATGGTTATGGTTATGGTTATGGTTATGGTTATTTAGCAGACGCCTTTGTCCAAAGCGACATACAAATAAATAACAATACAAACTAGAAATGCAATTCCAAGGAATTACCAGTGCATGAAATGCAAAAATAGATAGATAATGTAGATATGGTTACTAAGGTGTAGCTAGGGTAAACATGGTGGTTGCATAGTTTACAGAGAGTTGATAGTGTGAAGGTAGACAGTTTAAAGCTGAAACATTCCCAGTTCTAACTTAACTAATGATTACTATTCATGTTAAAATGTTAACTATGGTAACAATGATAACCAGGTTGATTGGTTAACTTAGCTACTGATTTCATGCAGTAATGGTAAAAATGTTAACTATGCTAACTATGCTCACAGTGCTAACCAGGTTGATTAGCTTACTTAGCTAATGATTTCTAGCAGTTATGTTAAAAATGCTAACTATGCTAGCAATGCTAACTATGCTAACAATGCTAACTTAAACTAACAATGCTAACTAGGTTGATTAGCTAACTTAACTGATGATTTCTAGAAATAATGTTAAAAATGCTAACTATGCTAACAATGCTAACCAGGTTGATTAGCTAACTTAGTTGATGTTTTTTTGCAGTTATGCTAAAAATGTTAACAATGTTAACTATGCTAACCATGCTAACTAGCTAACTTGCTAGTGAGGACTTTTATTTTGAAACATTTGTTGCTAGGGTATCCATGGTGGCCACTATCAGGAAACAATAAGTTTCTGCAGTATAATCATGTTGGTTGCTATGGAAACGGTCATAAACGCTTAATTTTAATGGTTGCTATGTTGGTTGCTAGGTACATGGAGGTTTCGTGTAGTTGACTGGAGGCATAGTTGATAACTGACAGTTGGAATGGTTGAACAGTTAAATAGTTGAGTAGTTACAATGGTTAAATCAGCGTTTCTCAAACTGTGGGGCGCGCCCCACTAGTGGGGCGCAGAGACATGCCAGGTGGGGCGCGAGCTGACGTGAAAAACCGGAGATTTCTTTTTAATCTGTAGCCTGTGCCTTTCTTTATTGATAATATTGATTAAATGTAACGTTAGCTTACACGGTTTATTTTTATGCACTAAACGTAATTGTAGGGCGGGCTAGATAGCCTACCTATGCATCTTCAAATGTCTCCAAGTGTAGCCTATGGTTATCCCTATTAGGAATGTACAATAAGCTGTTAATAAAGGTTTTTAATTCGTGAATGATACCGAAAGCCCCTCTAAATGATTGCCAGGCTGGCGTAGCGAAGTGTCAACCTAAAACGAATGCTAGCTGACCAACAAGCGAATATGGGAATAATAACAATGTAGTTTGCGCTGTAGAAACGACTGTGAGAAGTGCTCAAATGTTGGTCTTAAGAACTTACGCCTACTACTGAGTAGGCGTAAGATCTACGCCCGGTCTTAGCGAAAAGAATGCTTACGCCTAGATGGTGCAACTGGCGTATCTATCAGGTTGGACTTAGAACGCTGAGTTAGGACCGACGTAGCTTAAGACCGGGCGTAAGCATGTTGGTGCAACCGGCCCCAGGTGGCTGACCAGCTGGGGTAACATTCTAATTGCTGCCGTGATGTCATAATGAGCAATGTTAAGTCTATGGGGAAATTGCCCATAGGAAAAATGTGTTGCTCATCTGCTGTTCAATCTCATCTCCTGAGATCAGTTTGAGATTCTCATATTCATATCATTCTGTGATCATTTGTTTCTGGATTACTTCTCCTAAGGGTCCCTTAGGAGCAAGAGGTAAGCTTAAAGGGGAAATGAACCCAAAAACAACACTATGCTCCAACACTATATTTCATCACATGAATATAGTTGATTGTGCTGCCATCAAATGTACTAACTCCATATAAAAAATAAAAGAATTTAACTGCTACAGTAACGGTGATTTGACGCGTCATCAAATCACCGGAATAAAAATGCACGACTACAAGTTATGAACGTTCTGAATGTTCTGAATGGGGGGCGGGTCTTGAGCGAGATGATTGACAGTATCGTTCTTTGGTTGACAGCGGCAGCTACTAGGCTAACGTTAGAAGGACTGCTGCTGCTAACCAAAGAAGGTGAGCCTCACGAAAGTAATGGACGATACCTATAGCGATTTTTTGGTTGCTGAGGAGCTTAATGCTGACCCATTTGAAGGCTATTTATTTGAGCCGGAATATTCTCCCGCTGAAGTAAGGCAACGGAGGGAACAACAGCAGGCAGCTCCGGATGGTAACGCCATCGTTGCGGCCGACCGTCCTCGAGTTGACAGCAGTTGGTGGTGTTCCTGTCAAAATTGCCCACCACAACCAACAGAAGTGGAGTCACTGTGTTGTCGGGAATGGATCCGCGGTCAATTTTTGCTGACAGAGGTATCCGAGCTGTCTTGCCTAACCCAGCACAGCAGCTTTCACGCTCATCTGGATAGAGGGGTCCTGGAAACTTTTTTCCACTTGGACAGAATAAATTGGAAGAAACAGAGACGATCACAGGGCCCAGGAGGACAAATGTCAAACAGACAAGTAAGTCAATCATATCTTTCTGTTATGTCTGCTCGTTGACCTGTAGCTGCAAACGATTTGCTGAGCCTCCAGAGGAAAGACTAGCTATCGTTCTCTAGTCTCTAACATTATGTCACTTAATTTCCATACAAACTAAGGATTCGGAAAAAAAAAAAAACATAAGAAGAAACAGAGGCGGTTACAGGGCTACGGTGTCATTTTTTACATGAAATGGAATAATGTAGCCGTATAATAATGTAGCCATTTTCTTCTACCCAGTTTCGTTTGGTTGGCTACCGAATCCTGCTGGAATGGGTGCTCAGAGGCGAGCGTTTGGGGAAGCACAACCGAGCAGTACTCCCCGCCTGTCTCATCGATGCTGTAAGGCAGCGGTATGCGTCCCCTGACGGCCAATACACCGGGTTCCTCGAGGTGAGAGAGGCAGCAGAGGGAATCGAGTAGACTGCTCAACGAATGTAAAGTTCGGTTGTTGTTAATAAAGATTTATTTTGTACTTGAACCCTGCGTTTTTTATACTTACCTGAATACCCATAGCCAAGTTATTTCTTGCATCAGGAGTTCGATCAAAAAATGCAGTCTAATAATTGTACATGTCTGGTCATTTTTAGCCCTTCAAGTAATGGTGACACACATTCTGCCACAGCAAACTTCAGATTAGTCCACACGTGAAATTACCACCTAACCTTTGTTCTGACAACGCAGCTCTAATTTGAAGGAATTCACATTCACCTTTAGATTTGTGCTACATACAATCATTAGAAAATGTGGACAGATAATATCTAGGACAAGTGATTGTAAGCCTAAGCCATTTACACTTCTGTAAGCATATCTGAAACATAGAGACAGTTCAATAAATATGTATTAAATGGCCACACCATAAAGTTTATATACAAATATTAGCTGATGTGAAAGTAATGGCACAGGCCACTGATGTATGAACAGACTGAATGAGACAAAACCATCTAAAGAGCAAGACTTTTATTACAAGAGGCTTGCAATATAGTCACTGACACTGGTGGTTAATGAGTCACTCATTTAGCAAAACGACTCTTGTGTTTCCGGGCAGCATCATCTTTGGATGGTTTGGGGAGTGTTCCTATGTTAGCAGGCAGGTCAGGTCTAAGAAGAGTTGACGATGTGTCCCTGAAGATGACAGTAGGATCATTCCGCCTCTCCAACAGCAACTGCATCAACCTGGTTCTGAAGTTGACCGTGTTTTGCTGATACCTCTGTCTTGTGACCCATTCTTTTGAACGCTTGCTCCATTCTTGAATGATCACAGGTTTTCCTGTAAGATATGCAAGGATTATTTGAGCAATTATAGTCTGTTTAATATATATTGCTTCACACACATGCAATTCTATCACTGACCTTCTGAGTCCAGCTTTGGTTTCTGAGTCAGGTTCTCATTGTGATGCATGATGGCCAAGTTTGTTCTCTGCTTCATACTCTGATAGGAAAAGCACTGTCTCTTTGGAGCATACTTCAAGAGGGAACTGTGAAATACTTCCAAGGCACCTGGTTGTTAAGCAGAGATGTAATATATTAGATTATCTTTACTATCAACAATTAAAAGGGTGCCCTGACTCATCCTTGAAAGAGATTTTTTAAAAGCAAAGTCTATCAGATGGACCTTTAGCAGTAGGATGACAGCATAGCATAATGTTAACCATTACTTTTCAGTACAACAGAAATACATTAGTGCTGTCCATAGCATTGGGGACCCCTTTGGCCCACAGCCTAGAATAGATCATTTAGGATGTTGCATATCAATCCAAAATTACAGGTTGAATTTCTTACAATCTCACTCATCATTATACATATCTCCCATTCACTGCATCAAATTACTGTATAAAACCTTAAAATAGCAAAGCCTGCTACGGCAATGTTTATAAGGGGTGATATAAGGGATGGTCTCACCCCTTAGACAAGTGAGGGGGGATGCTAGACTATCGAATGACCGTGACAAAATTCTGACAAAAAACTGACCTGTGTGTTTGAAACGCCCCATGTTTCCTAGATCCTTCTGGAGTGTTGTGTTGAGGACTATGCTAGCCAGCTCCTGATATGCCTCACTGTCCTTACACAGCCACATTTTTTTCTCCCGGTCTTCATCGGTTAGAGGTGGGTGTTGACAGCTATGCTCAGTCCCACCTTCAGTCCATGTATGTTCATCGATTATGTGGTGCAGAATTGAATTCCACGTCGACTTCAATTTCTTATAAGAATAAATATAACAAAACATTTTCAAGAACGTGACCAAACACCACATACAGTTTAGTCTTGCCAATGAGAAGGGACTAAGGAGATTACTAAGACTGGGTGACAGTTCCATAGTGAGACTGTTGAGGAGCGAAATGAAGAGTACAGAAGACCATAAAGTGGTCTACATACCTCAACATTTCCTCCTGCTCTGGCAGTAGAGTACCAGAGATGGTTCCGGATTGAGCGGATCCAAGGTTTCAATGCTGCACATCTCCTCTTCTTGGACTTCGATATCAATTTGCTTTGGATATCTGGGTAGACACAAAACAATGTTATGAGCATGACCACTTGCAACCAACATTTGGGTAGTTTCCCAACCAGGGTAAGCGCATAATGTCAAACAATGTGTTTGAGTGGACATGTGAACTCATGAAAGGGCTAGGTGTTCCATAACACTGAAAAGTTGTTATAACCTGATGCTAAGTGACAAGTACCTTTGTCTACATGTCCACTCCAACACATTGTTTAACACTATGCACTCATGCTGGTAGTGAAAGTACTGGTCTACAGTCAGTGATTAAATTGTTGTGTACTGTACTGTACTGTACTGTACATCTCATGTCATGATTTTAACCAGGAATGGGGTTAACACCCATACTGACATACCCATGACAAGCTCTTAACTTATAGTGGCAGATTGTACTCACTCTTCGCAGTGTGCCAAATATCAAATTGATGATCAATCTCTTCATATTCCTCGCGCATTATTTTCTTGACACTCGTGGAACGATCAGTCGCCAAGACCTCCAAATGTAGGCCACTGTCAAGCAAATGGTCCAATCCGCGCCTGAGGGCAACAGTCTCCATAGCCCCAGAACTTGTGGTCTCGGTCACCTAAAAGGGGCATAATAAGAGATAGAAATGACATGAAGTTTGAGCATATACACATAATATACTTAATCAGCATTTTATTATTATTATTATTAATATTATTATTATTATTGATTGAATTTTGATTCATGTGACGTACCTGGACCAACTCTGAATGGACAATTTCCCTGCTGGGGTCAGCCATGAAAGTGTATGTTGTGAATTTTGCATTGAACCCAGGGCTGTCTGAGCGGCCATCAGAACAAAGGTGTGGCATTTTTCCATCTTGCTGCTCCATGAGCAACTTGGCCATTACAATGCTTTTCTGTAGTTCAAATTCAGCCTGAATCACTGGATGCAAGTAGGAGTTTTGTATGTCGTAGAATGTGCTGTTGCTAAAGAACTGAAGATTGATGAGTTTGGCCATCTCTTCCAACTTGGTAAATGTGCTTCCAGTAAAAAGTATGGCAGCAGCAAGGAGGAGGTTTGACTGTGGCATTCCACGTTCAGAGGGACATGATGTCCAAGTTCCACTGTGACCTTCCGCACACTCCCACTTGACCCTCATCTGGGAACCAACATAGAACACCTCTTTTTTTTCCATGTAGGTGCCACAGGTTTGACAGAACTTGAAAAGTTCGAGTACTTTAGACTCCGAGACCAAAACCTTTTTCTCCTGCCAGCTCATCTGTGCTGTGTCCTCGTCTGTGACACTGCTGGCGGAAGAGGTACAGTCGGTGTCTGGCTTGTAGGTAGTTTGCGTGGCTTCTAAAGTCTCGATGCTGGAAAAGCTGGTATCCATATCTATTTCAAGTAACACTGCTGGGTTTTTTGAAGGTCCAGTGGTTCTCTGCTGCAGAAAGACAACACAGTAAACACCTACATGGCAAACAAATAAATATACAAACATCTGGGTCAATGACATGATATTGCCTGTCCAAAAATATTTGTATTGTTAAAAGAAGGCTATGAATTTAAATAATTGTATTTCATTCCATAACACGTTACATGAGTAGTGTGAATGTACTGAATATCAAGTGTAGTTCTGTTTTGGATTTGGTATGACTGAATAATACCATTGCAAGTCAACCAAGCTTTATGACTTTTTTGCTATTAATGTCCACCTTCAACACTTTCTTGTATTCTATAAGGTGACCAGATGTCCAAGACAAAAAAAAGGTGGAAAAACGTAGACATTTACAGTTTGACTACCAATCTGATTGAAATACATACAAGTTTTATCTTAAAAACAGGGACATGTTTTCCCGGAGACAGGCAACGAAAACCGGGGACGTCTGGTCACATCAGTACCTAGTCAGGGTCGTACCTAGACTAGAGCTAGCACCCTAGCTTAGGTTAGCTGCTAGCTATGTCAAAAGCTAGGCGACATCTTTACAGGATGAGCGAGCGTTAGCTTGTTTTGCTCGTGTTCAAAGTAATAACATGATAATAACTTGTTTCCCCACGTAGTATGTTTACCGTAGTTACACAAAATAAGCAACGACTACGGCAAATTATGTTTTCGACATTTTGACCATTTTACATTACCTGAGGCGTGGAGGTGGCCGGCTCCTCGCATAGACTTTCCGAAGCGATGTCGAAGGTGAATGGAGACCCAGTCAAGGTTGAGCTGCTCCTTGGTAACGCACCTGGCTTCAATTTTTTGGCCTGTGACAAGGCACTTCCCAAAAACTGGGCTGAAAAACAATACTCGAAATCCTCCGTACGAAAATGTTGGCTGCATATTCTAAATTTTGCGTACTCTGATGGCGGTGTGTCGATGGGAAAATGTATTGCCGTTAGCCACTGGGTGCAGAGTTGAGGGTCGCGAGGTAAACTGTAAAAACTAACTCCCGGTGGCCTTAATTTGTTGTCCTTACATCCACATATGGCACAGATTCTCGTCATTTTTTTGAGAGAGAGAGCGGCAAAAGAAGGCGAAGGCTGAGATTTGACAGCAAATTTGAGGGCAAGTTTGAGAGCAGATTTGAAAGCAAGTTGAGGGCGGCAAAAGAAGGTGAAGGCTGCGTCGTTAGGTGGTTTAGTGGGTGGAGCTAATGACTCAGATACGCGCAGTGCATTCTGGTTAAATGAGTCCATCAAAATAGTTCCGTAAATTATGCTTCAACACACTATCTAATCTAATGAATCGAAATCATGCAAAATTCGTTTTTTTTCTCAAGTAAAATGTATAATAGAAATAAATTACCTGTGATAACAGGCTAGAATGTCTAAAGTTCATTTCCCCTTTAAAAGAGACGAGACATCACTAAGAGGTAGTTGAGAAAATCAGTTGAGCAATACTTGAGAAGTGGGATAAACAGAGGAGATCTCATAATTGTATGCCCCTGATCTCAATACATCTTGGTTATTTTGAAGGACAATTAAAGAGAATAACATGAGATGAATCTGAGACTTCAATTAAATAAATCTGAGCAGTATGAGCCCTAAAAGAGATCTTACCATTGTCTTAAGTGTGTCTTCCATGTACTGATTGTTTCTTTTAAATGTCTCACTGAAGCTATATTTGAGAATGATATCTGAGCCATACTTGAGAAATACGAGAACAAATTGAGAATGAATACAAAAATTACCCTCAATATTGAAGAGTTTAACACTTTTATTTGGGTATTACAGTACAATTCTATTGCACCACTTTGAATGTGCAATAATTTCCTATATACACACAGCATGGAGTTTATTATCCCTTACATCCTGGCCAGAAAACACACAGAGCTTCATTTTTGGAAAACTTACTTAGGATTCCGTCAACCTTTTTGCCTTTTTAATACGCCACTCCCAGGAAAGAGCACCTGCTGGCCTAATGTAGATGTTGTGCCGTCATAATGCCTCTCTCCAATGGGCTCCAGTAGTGTCTGAAGCTCTCTGACCTGGCCTGGATCTGAAAGGGAGAAACAGTACAAAAAACACAGAGAAAAAGATAAAACAAAGTTAAACAGCTTTAATGGCAGGCAATACAAGTTTTCATTTTTGAACGTAAAATCATGCCTATATGACAGACCTTTTTCAGGGCAAATAGAAACCATAATAATTAGATATATAGACTAGGGATGTTAACCGGTGACTGTTTGACCGATGGTTGACCGTATCCACGTTAGCCGATCAAAGTTGTCGCTAGTCGGTTAAAAAAAAAAAAAAAAACGATCTCTAAATTAGGCTATTATTATAGACAGTGGACTAAACGCTACTACAGCTAGCCATCTCATTCCAAGGTCTTTTTTGCGTGAAGTTAACAAATTATCCCTCACACTCAATTTGTAATAACTCGCCTGCTTGTAGGCTACTTAATAAACCAATAAAAACATTCGCACGCATGCCTTGGCCGGTGCGTCTTGTGCAATCTGGAGGTGCCCGATTTATCCATTGGTTTTTATCGTGTTGCAGCAACTTTCCGCATAAGATGGGCTTAAATTTGGAAACACATTACATCTACATTTCAGGAAGGGTCAGGAAGGGTCAGCAATGGTAACAGATAAGGTAATGATGATCATCTTTCTTTATTATTGTTAGTAGGCCTACTTCCTCAAACTATAGCGGCGTCTCCTCGGAGCTGTCATTTTCTTAAGTGAGCCGCGGCAATTTCAGTTTCAAATGAGCTTCTAACGCTAGACAAACGCCTTTATTTGCAACGCGATCACCTTGTACCCAAACCATTTCGAAACGAAGGAGCCATTTGTCCTCCACTTATTTACAAGCTCCTTGGTTTGCGGGACTCATGTTTCGCGCTCTAGGGGATTTTAAAAACAGTGACGTGAGTGAAAGTGCGGCGCCGCCGCCGGGGCTGTGTGTGTGAGCGGGGGACAGAGAGATGCGACAGAGTTGCAAAACTGCGTGGCTGTTATTTCAAATAGCGTAGAATATTTTAAACGAATCGGTTAACCGGTTTCAACCGGCTAATGAGGCTCGGTGGTCGGTCAAGAAAATTAGTAGTTTTCGCCATCCCTAATATAGACATATCACATGAGACAGACAGACATATATCTCAGATATACTGTACATCTGTGGGAGGAATATAATTTAACAAAGCACAAGTTCAGCCTTACACTTGAAGGAATAATTCGGTATTTTACACTTTACGCCCGTTTTCTGTTTTGCCTAGCATGAAAACGAGTGTTTGACACCGAAATTTTGACGATTGAGCCTGTTTGTGGAATTTGGCAGCTTTAGAATGGAGCTCTGTGTAGCTTAACATTGCTCACTTTGTGCATGGTCTATTCTGTCCTTAAAACACCCCTAAACGTTCGTTTTTAAAAATGTGCAGCTCCCTGTCCTCACGGGCACGGCTGCAACTTGTGCACTCGTTGTGCTTTTTAGCGGCATTTTCATCCCGGAGCTGCGTGAGCCTCCATGTCAACAATGAATGAAAATGAGGTTAGGCCATTATAAATTTGCGCTAGTAGGCTATGCTACACACATTTCCCCCTAAACATAGGCTACAGGCAATGAGCAGTCTTGAATGATTTGTTTTTAATGTATCAGACAATAACTATAGGCTACTCGAGACTGCTATAATTTTCGGTAATGCTGCAGCGATAATTTTCTTGTCTGCGGCAAGTCTAAACCTGCCTTAAAGTAGCACGCTTCAAAATATCATGCCAACCGAACGGTAGCTGCTAGCAGGCACCGACATTCCCATGCTTACTCGGTCATTACTACCGTTTATGTCGGAACCGTTTCGGTACCCGACCCTAATCTTAACTCATTAACTGCCATTGACGTCTTTAAACGTCAATTTAGACCCATACGTTGACTACCATTGACGTCTATAGACGTCAATTGCATTTTTCAATGGGGAGGGCTCAGGGGTGGGGAACGATCTGACTCACTGTACTAGCGATCCGAACTGCTAGATGGCAGCAGTGCCATTTGGATCATTAGTATCTGCCTCCAGAGTGCACATGCTGAGACAAACAGCAAGAAAACACAATCAAGATTGACCAGTGGATCTAGTTTGCACGTGGTCCAGCAAATAAATATGCTTACTTCTTACATCAAGGATGGAAAACACGTGAACGGTATGAGCCATTTACATTGGATATTGCTATATAGACTAACAACAACTTTGCTGATGCTAGCTTGCTAAGTCTACCATCCTGTTCAGAGTCTATAGCGACCATCATAGTCCCTAGCAACCTTGACGAGACTGACAAGATAACAGTGCAATCGCGGTTGACATACTACTGAAACGCTAATGTTAAAAAGTTGATTTTCACAAAAAGATCGTTTTCTCATTTTTTTTGGTCAAAATGTTTTTAGCAAAACTAACCCATGTTCTACTGACGATTACTAAAAAACAAACCGTTTTTTCCTGGTAAAAGAAGAGAGACTACTCTTTCATTTGGTAGCTTGTGTGTTTACATAGTCATAAAACTCACTGTTCGGTGGATCTTAGAAAAACAGTCAAAATGCTGTAAAACGTCTGGCAGTATGGAGCGCTCTGCACTGAAAATGGCTGGCAGCCAATGAGTTAATATTATTAATAGTTAATAAAAATGCAGTACTGTCTTATGTTCCCCTGTCCTTCCTGTTCGTTCGTGCTCGTCAATCGGCTTATCGCGACTTGATTACAAGATGGCGCCCAGCGGAGAGATTCTATGAAGGTACTGCTTGTAAACAGTCTTTTTTAATAAACTTCCTGAGCATTTCCAAAGTTCTCAGTATCTCGTTTTAAATGTCAGGACCCTCAGAAGTCTACCAATGCAGTGTGGAGTTACTTGGAACCGTTTTAATGATTTAAAAATAGCGATTTAGCTGCATAGGGTAGTTATGCCCAATCTAATAGATTCAAGCCAACTGCAAGCTCGGCTGAAAACAGCGGAGTTCGGAATGCTGGGGGGTGAGCGAAGGTGCGTCTTCAACACAAGTGAGTACTCCGCAACATGTTTCGGTACAGTTAAGGTCAATTTCACACCGGAATTCTCCTTTAAAGGAAGAATCGACAATGTAATGTAGCCACACCCCAAATCTCAAGTCCAGCATACAGTACCCTCCAGAATTATTGGCACCCTTGGTAAAAGTTGACTAAAAATAGGTATAAAAAATAATCTTTAGGTGATTTATTGTACTCCCACAATGAAAACAATGGGGAAAAATATACCCTGCAAGGCAAGCAAATTTATTCTGAGAAAAAGGAAAATCTCATAAAGAAATAAATATTTTTAACAAAAACAGCTTGCTCACAATTATTGGCACCCCTGAAACATATTATGTACAACATTTAACAGGAGCATTTTCCTATGTAAATGCAACGTTTTAAAGTAAATCAGAGTGTCTGTGAACTTTCAGAAGTAGTTCATGACGTTCTTTTTCACTATGGTATGAAAATGAAGTCACTCAGAGGCTATATCCTCTAGTCATTTTTCAACATTGGAGAGACAAGAGAATACACTAAATTGAAATAAAAAGAAATTGTGTTGACATTTGTAAGTAAGAGAATGTCTATGGAAACTAGGTATTTTGTTGAAAATGCCTATATTTCCAGTTAAAATGATGACTAAAAGGTTCTAATCATCTGGAAATGTGACAAACATGCTTGGACAAAGACCCATGGCTATTTTGCTCCCACGCACAGTATGGAGGATGGTATGATAGGCAAAAAAATCCATAAGAACCACTGTTGAGAGTTACAGACAAAGCTATCATCTTGGGGTCACCAAGTCCCCCCCAAAAATCTTCAAAAGTGACCTCACTGCTAATAGATTATTTAGACAGCATGTCAGGTTAAAGCCAGTAGAGTCATTTAATGAGCAATGTAAATGGCAGGAGTTACTGAATGGTACCATGACATGTCTGGGAGTGTGGTCTATTGTCAGATGAAAATAAAATGATGCTCTTCTGCTAAAAACACTTAAGGTGTCTTTGGCGTACATAGAAGAATGACTATACTAAAAAGAACCCCATGCCTAATCAGAATTATGGTGGAAGGGCTGTGCTATTGTGGGGCTGTTTTAATTCCCAAAGGCCTTGGGAACCTAATTAAGGTGCATGGCATCATGAACACCAAGAAAAACCTGAACATTTTCAAAGGAAATCAAACAATCTCTGCCAAGGCCCTAAAAGTTGGTCATGATTGGATCATTCATCAGGTCAATGAACCAAAACAAATGCACAGATCAAAACAAATATGGTTTACTGAACACAAAATCAAGCTTCAGACATTGCCATAGCAGTCCCCTGATCTAAACTCCATAGAAAAACAGTGGGATGAGTCAACGAGAAGAAAGCACAAGTGTGGACCTAGCAATCTGGACGATCTGGGGAGGTTTTGTAAAGATGAATGGTCTTAAATCCCTTACTTTGTATTCTCAATCTTTATGGGGTGTCAGAGAAGAATATTACATGCTGTTTTATTGACAAAGGGAGGTTTAAGAAGGTATTACAAGTAGGGGTGCCAATAATTGTGAGTGACGTGTTTTTGTTAAAAACATTTATTTCTTCATGAGATTTTCCTTTTTCTCAGAATAAATTTGCTTCCCTTGCAGGGTGTATTTTTCCTCATTGTTCTCATTGTGAGAGTACAATAAATCACCTAAAGATGATTTTTTAAAACCTATTTTTAGTCAACTTTTACCAAGGGTGCCAATAATTCTGGAGGGTACTGTATATGCCAAGACACACACACACACACACACACGTGTTGGAAAAAAAAGATCGAAAATCGAGGATCTGGAGAATCGTGCTACCCCTAGAATAAGTCAATAGTTTGATCAAACCAAACCCTGTCAGCAGACATAGGTCTCTAAGACGCCTGAAATCTGAGATCTGAAAAACTTAATTCAGGCATGCAAACTGGTCAGGGGTGAAAAAGGTGAGACTCTTCTCCGACCCCCCCCACCCCCCGCGAAAAAAAAAAAAATCTTCCAAAGTGTGAGGGACCCGCTTTCTTTTCTGATGATTTCATAGGCCTAATGGACACAGGGACACTTCACGGATTAACATTAAGCTTTGTATCTTTAGAAAACTAGTCATGTTTTTGAATGGTCCTGCATTATTCCCTCATTTTGCCTTGAGATGGGAGAAATACTGATTTCAATGTTGGACTTCCTGCTTTCAATGATGTAAAAATCATCATTTTATATCATTGAAAGTAGGAAGTCCTATTCATGGGTTTCACTGAAATCCGTATTTCTCCCATCTCAAGGCAAAATGAGGGAATGATGCACGACCATTCAAAAACATGACTGGTTTTCTAAAGATACAAAGCTGCTAATCGGTGAAGTGTCTCTTTAAACTATAAGTCTGAATATTTGTTGGACCAAACCAGATAATCAATAAACTTGCTTGAGACACACTATTTCAAACTAGGCCTAATATTATTATATAAAATAGGGTAGATAGGCTTTATTTTTTCAAATTGTTTTTAAATGTTTTAATATGCAGCCTAGGCTACTTGTGGTTTATATTGTGCTAGTGTGTTTAACCAACCAATAAAGTTATGTGAACTGTCTTCATATTACATGTTAAACTGTAGGCTACCTGTAGGCACAGACTAGTATACTGATCAGGGTCCTGTAACTCGACAATCAAATGTAAATTTACGTTACGCATGGCTTACGAACTCGTAATGATCCGGGTGTAACTGAAACTTGTCGCAAGTCACACACACTCAAACGGTTACGTGCGTTACGTGTGGTCTGAAGCAGTCGCAACTTTCTTTGGCTACGTTATATAGCGAATCATTTGAGTTGCAGATCTTTTGCGTAGGCTTTGCGTAAAGTCTATGCGCAGTGTGCTTCGAGTAAGGGCCCACGTTTCTTAAAGACAGCATTAGCATGTCAATCAACTACGTCTCCGGACAAAACAAACCAGACCAGTTTATGAGCATTAAATTCAACTGTCACATTAGCCTTTGATATACTGATAAAGTCTGCCTATTTGCTTCACCTTTTGCCGATCTAGATGGTTCAAACTGCAAGTATTCTTCATCAAAATAACTCGTTATGTCTACATTTTTGTCTAATTTCGCTGACTTTCATAACATTAGAAGAAAACAACCTATGCCCGTTGCTTCACTCAGCGTCTTTCTCTAATAGAAGTTGAAAGTTTCAACTAGCCCACCTGTGAAATCCCTCCATCTGTCCAGAATCACTATTCCACCTGAGACGCATCTATCTGCGCTCACAACAGGGAGGCTATATATTGGCGTGCGCGTTCTGTTCGTTGCGTCTTTGTCAAAAATTAGCTTCCACTAATGTTTATTAAACGCATAAGGGCTACATTCACGCATCCCTTGCTGATCAGACACGTTTTAAATGCGGCTCTGGAAACACCTCAGATGAGTTAGCGTCTGCGCATGATTTTTAAACTCAGTAACCCCCCCCCCCCCCCCCCCCCCCTAAATATTTTCTCATCGGATCTGCACGAATCATGTAAGTCACCTATTTTTTATTCAAAACGGCGAATTTCGCCGAAAGGTGAGGAGTTTGCATGCCTGTTAATTACATCACGTTCCATTTAGAATCGTCTTATTTTGATCTTACAAATGTTGGCGCTATTTCACTGTCAAGACTCAAAACGCAATGTAATTAAGCTGATCAGAACTTTTCCAGGCATCTTGGAGACGTATGTGTGCTGACAGGGAACGGTTAGTTACATTAATTTATTCAAAACAAAACCTACCCATGCATTTCAATCATGTGGCTGATGGAATATTCACAAGAAGTCTTCTTGTGCAGTGAATCAAGGTGCTTGATCTTCTATAATCCTTCATTATTTCCTCTCCCCCTGAACTCTTTTCCAGAACCTCCTGGACCATCTATACATATGTGACAGGGAAGGTAATGGGCATGGCGCTAGGACCCAGGGGAGGAACAGTGTCTATATAGAGGGGTGGGGATTTACCTGGGCCTCTCTCTCTCTCTTCCTGAGTACACCTGAGCTTTGAACAACTGAGGCCTGCTATTGTTTGCAGTCGAGTTGGTAGGTTTCTCTTTGTTAAACTATGTATGTGTATATGTATGTGTAATGTGGGGAACATATTGGAGATAGAATTGGGCTAGTTTGGATAACCATTTTATTGAAAGAAAAGAGTAATGAAATGATGGTTAAAATGTAAATTGTCAAAGCATGGTTGGTCCTCCTGTCATATTAACATGCTGCTTAAAAAACATAGATGCCAGTCACCTGCATGTGGCCAGGGAAGGGAACTGTCCTACCCGCAAACAAAAGGTAGATTTGCCATGACACATTGCAAACATACAAAATATTATCTGTGATTATCTGTAATGTTTTATTGTATAGTCATGTGCTTTTGTCTCTTTTAGTCTCACCAGAGAAGGAGCCAACCACTGTTTTTCCCATTGTCAACTTTTATGGTTAATTAAGAAGATTGTTTGTATAGTGTGCATGGGCCATTTTGTTTTATTTCTTTAGGTGTAGGTGGGTACTGTGCTTACAATAACGGGGATCTGGTAGGTTAGTCCACGTGTGCTTGTATTGAGTCACCTTGGCCTGCTGTGGCCCTTAAAGTGTGTTACTGTTGCTGTGGGCTGAATAGCCATGATACTGGTGATGTGCTAAAAACCTTTTGGAGTGATTTGCCTGTCTTGAGATAGTTTGCCTCCATGATCTCCCTAGCGTAGTACAAACCCATTCGCATTAGTCATTTCATTGTGTTTATTTTCTGCCATCCATGTGTATTAATAAAATTGTTATTTTTGATAGAACAGCCTCTATTGCCAGTTCATTCGGATTTAGTTAGTTACACCTGTTCACAATTGGCGCTGCGAGCAGGGTATCTACAGAGGTTGTTCACTTGCTGTGTTTTCCTTGTTTTTTGTTTGGCCCTGTTCTGTGTTGTGATTGTTATAATTTAGGCTTGTGGGAAAAACAGTGGTGGCCACTGCAATCAAGATCAGCAGAGATTCAGCCTTGGTGACCCCCAACTGCCGTTTCAGCCACTACAGTCAACATTAGGTTAAGATATGGACGACATTCAAGCCGTGATGGATCAGGTACGGCAGCTTCAGGCTGAAAACGAACGTTTGAAATCACAGGTGGGCCGAGGCGGGCCTTCCAATTCAGCCGGTGACAGCCCAGATACTCCTGCTGCTCCCCCTCCACCACTAACTCAATTTGTGTATGTTCCTAGAGAACGCAAATGTCCAAAATTTTCTGGTAAATTGTCTGTTGATTTGATAACTGTGGAAAAGTGGATTGAAGAGGCCCGTAGGTGTCTCGCAGTTAGACAAATGTCCCAAGCTGAACAGGTCCTTTTTCTGTATGATCAGCTAGAGGGTGGTGCGAAAGCAGAGTTGGATTTTCATAGCCTACCAGACAGAAACAGCACAGAGAAGATATTTGCTATTCTCACTGAAAATTATAGCTGTTCCCAGTCTTACGTTGCTGCACAACTCCAGTTTTTTCAACGTAGTCAAAAGGAAGGGGAATCATTGAGGGACTTCTCTCATGTGTTAAAGTCACTCATGGATATAGTCATTCGTAAAACTCCTGGTGGTATTCTTAACTCAGACCAGATTTTACGTGATCAATTTACAGAACATGTACATGATGATATGTTGCGTAGAGAGCTCAAACGGAATATTAGCCAAGACCCTGGGGTTTCTTTTACTACACTCCGTAGTGTTGCCATCAGGTGGGCGGAGGAGGGACGAAATGCAAATAGGCAAAGGGCTCGTGCTTTTTCATGCCATTCATATATCGATTCTGGGAGGGTGGACGTTGTTGAGTCAAATGCCATCACTGTACCACAACATGGTGAGTTAGCAGAACTCAAAGAGTGTCTTAAGAAGCAGCAGGCACAGTTAGACACAATTATGAAACATATAGGTATCCAAAATTCAAATTCACACCCACAAAATTCATCAAGAGATGGGAGAGACTCAAAACCCTATCGGTTCCAGGCAGATGGTAGACCCATTTGTTTGAGGTGCAACAAGGGGGGACACATAGCACGGTTCTGTAGAGTTCAGATGCAACCCACTGCAGGGTCCTCTCACAGCTCAGGACCCCAAGTCACTGTACAAACACAGGATGCCATAGCCGCCCCTACTTGGCCACAGGAAAACTAGCGCCCTCTGGTGCGGGGAGCCAGACACCAGGAGGGCACCTCTTAGGCTCAAGCAATCACAATGACTGTACACCTGAACTGATAGGGGAATGTCCAATAGTGGAAGTTAGCATGGGGGGTACCACAGTGTCTTGCTTACTTGACACGGGATCTATGGTCTCCACAATTACAGAAGAATTCTTTCTTGAACATTTTCAGTCTCAAGGCCATGAGAAACTGCAACAGTGTAACTGGCTGCAGTTAAAGGCCGCCAATGGGCTTGGAATTCCCTACATAGGCTACTTGGAACTTGACGTGCATGTCCTGAGTAAGACACTTCCCCAGATGGGGGTGCTGGTCGTAAAGACTCCAGAAGACCACCAGGTTAAGAAACAAAGATCACTGGTGCCTGGCTTGCTGGGGATGAACATCATCCGACGTTGCTACCACGAACTGTTTGTTCAGCTTGGTCCTGACTTCTTCCAGTCCTCTCGAGTGAACTCTGCCGGCCCAGGCTGGAAAGGTGCATTGTCAGAATGCCATTCCATAAAGTTACTTCATGAACAAGGGTATCTGGGGAAGGCTAGGATTCAAGGGCGGCCCATCCGTGTTCCAGCAGGCTCAATGAAGTTTGTTTCAATCGTGTGTCCAAGTTCTGCGACCTCTACTCTTCCCTCAGTGATCTTGGAACCTCTTGAAGATGGAAGCTGCCTGCCTCCTGGACTACTTGTCTCAAAAGCCCTGCTGACGGTGACCAGGGGTCTAGTGGAGATACCGGTCGTCAATGTTGGCCTACAGGATGCGTGGCTTAAACCAAGCACCCCATTGGGCACAATCCATGTAGTTCATACTACATCTCCTACATGCTCAGTTACTCTGGCCGATGAGGATGGAAGCAGAGTGGCAGTGGTACAGTCCATCACTGTTGATGGTGGTCCAGCTTTTGACTTTTCTAATGCCTCATGGCCCACACTCTCATCAGAGCAAGAGCAACAAGGGAGGGCATTGCTGACAAAGTATTTAGGTGTTTTCAGCCAAGGGGAGGGAGATCTAGGGTGTGCAACATTAGTGGAACACGAGATTCACTTGACAGATGACATTCCTGTGCGTCAGCGCTATAGGCGACTGCCCCCTTCGCAGTATGAGCAAGTCAAGACCCATATTCAGGAGCTGTTATCTAGCGGCATTGTTCGGCCCAGTTGCAGTCCATACGCTTCTCCAATAGTCATCGTTCAAAAGAAAGATGGGAGTATGCGGCTGTGTGTAGACTATAGGCTCCTCAATGCAAAAACAAGGAAAGACGCATATCCTTTGCCACGCATAGAAGAGTCTCTGGATGCTCTGGGTGGGGCAAAGTGGTTCTCAACACTAGATATGGCGAGTGGATATAACCAGGTGCCAATCGTCGAGAAAGATAAGACCAAGACAGCATTCTGCACGCCATTCGGACTCTTCGAGTTCAATCGGATGCCGTTTGGATTGTGCAACTCACCTAGCACTTTCCAACGCCTCATGGAGCGCATTTTTGGGGATCAGTCGTTCCAATCACTGTTGTTATACCTTGACGACATAGTTCTCTTTTCCTCTACCTTTCAAGACCACCTACAGCGGTTAGAATTGGTCTTGGCCCGCCTGCAGGAAAACCATCTGAAGCTGAAGTTCAAGAAATGCCATTTTTTCCAACATGAGGTCCAGTACCTTGGGCATATAGTTTCAGCGGCAGGGGTGGCCACTGACCCAGATAAGATCAGTGTGGTGCAACAATGGAGGCGGCCCACGACCGCAAAGGAGCTCCAGTCATTCCTTGGTTTTGCATCTTATTACCGCCGTTTTGTGGAGGGATTTTCGAGGTTGGCCGCACCCTTACACAGTCTTGTTGCAGAGGTATTGGGAAGCAAACACAAGCCCAAAGGACATGGCAAGTGCTCTATTGTGGAGAAGTGGAATGAGGAATGTGAGAGGGGGTTTGAGTCCCTGAAAGAACGACTAGTCAGTGCTCCAGTTCTTGGCTATGCAGACTTTGCTAAACCGTTTGTCCTTGAGATTGATGCAAGTCATGCAGGACTTGGAGCAGTACTGTCACAAGAACAGGAGGGCCTACGGCGACCTATTGCATTTGCCAGCAGGGGCCTCAGACGCTCAGAACGGAACATGTCCAATTATAGTTCCAGGAAGCTGGAACTATTGGCCCTTAAATGGGCAGTAACGGATAAGTTTAGGGAATATTTGCTTGGGAATAAGTGTACTGTGTTTACTGACAATAATCCCCTGAGTTACTTGAAAACAGCAAGACTGGGGGCCGTGGAACAACGCTGGGTGTCAGAGCTTGCTGCGTTTGACTTTGAAGTCAAATACCGCCCTGGTGCTGCGAATAAGAATGCAGATGCGCTATCCAGACAGCCAACGTATGAGTCCAGTCAGTCACTGACCCCTGGCATCGAAGTACCCTGTATGATCCGGGAACAACCACACAGACCACAGACTTCAGCCCCGGACTTTGTCTCCACCCAGGCAATCCAAGCCCTTCCAGCACGAGAAAAAGCAGACCTACAAGCACTGCAGGAGGCTGACCAGGTGATAGGAGCATTTAAGCGTTATTGGCAACGTGGGACACGCCCTTCAAAACAAGAACTGACAGCAGGGCCCAAAGATGTTCGCAAACTGGTCCAGCAATGGCACAAGATCTGTGTGAGGGATGGAGTGTTGTACCGTCGTATTAGGCCACCAAAAACAACTGAAGAGGTCTTTCAGCTTCTCCTTCCTGAGTGTCTTAGGGGTGAGGTGCTCAAACATCTTCATGATGATCATGGCCACCAAGGGGTCGAACGGACCACCCACCTGGTGAGGGAGAGATGCTTTTGGCCCAACATGTGGCGAGATATTGAAAACTACTGCCAAAAGTGTGGTCGCTGTTTGGTAGCCAAAGCAAATCAACCCAAAGTGAGAACATTTCCTGGTAACATCACTGCAGCAAAACCACTGGAGACCCTGGCCATTGACTTCACAGTCCTGGAGAAAGCTGGAGATGGGAGAGAGAATGTCCTAGTTATTACAGATGTTTTCTCCAAATTTACCCAAGCATACCCAACCTCAGATCAGAAAGCCACCACCACAGCTCGAATTCTAACTGAAAAATGGTTTTACTTGTATGGAGTCCCCAAACGTGTACATAGTGACCAAGGTAGGAATTTTGAAGGAGATTTAATAAAACAGTTATGCAAAATATATGGTATTGAGAAGAGTCGCACCACACCATACCATCCAGAAGGCAACGGTCAGTGTGAAAGGTTCAATCGAACCTTGCACGACCTACTTCGCAGCCTTCCACCTGAAAAAAAGAGGAAATGGCCACAGTACCTACCTCAGATCCTTTTCGCATATAATACCACAGAACACTCTTCCACTCATTACTCTCCATACGAGCTGATGTTTGGGCAGAGAGCCAGGCTGCCTGTTGATTTTTTGTTGGGCACTCCGGACCACAACTTGACTTCAGGGCCCATTCAGGAGTGGGTCGTTGATCACCAAGATAGGCTGAAGATTGCTTATGACCACACCAGAGATCACCTTCAACTAGCCGCTGAGCGAAGAAATAAGCAAGTGACACCAAATGTGACCAACATACTATCACCAGGAACTCTCGTTTTTCGAAGGAGCCATCCCCCTGGACGCCATAAAATCCAGGACATGTGGGACCATACAGTTTATGAGATTGTGCACTGTTTTGATGAAATGGGAAGAGTCTACAAAATTCAGCCTCGAGACGGGCTAGGACCAGTGAAGAACATTAACAGGGCAGAGCTTAAAGTCATTCCTTCTGCGGAGATGGTGCACATCCCAGCCCCCATTCCAACAGAGCTGTGTAGCCCGCCTCAAGAAGAGGAACATGAGACGTCTACAGATGAAAGTGAACTGGGCAGTGTCATTATGGCCAACATACAGCCCCTGAACCCTGATCACCTTCAACCTCCTCAGGGGCCTATGCATGCACCCCCTGTAGGCCCAGCAGCTTCAATACAGCCAGACTCCCCAATAACTTCCCTCATAGAGTCCCCACCACATGAGATCCCCACTACCCCCCCTAGCTTGGTTAGGCATTCCAAGAGAACCAATGCAGGCCACCACACCAACCTATTCCATCTACCCCAACCGGCATCTCGGCACAATCAACACAATAGAAATAATACTGATGATAATGATCAGGTGAGCAGCCAACAAGTGTATGCATCATTTAGACCATGGCTTTAAATTACAATTCCACACGTTATGTATATAGAGGTTCTTGTCACCGGGACGGTGACCTGTCAAAACTCGGGGTATATGTGACAGGGAAGGTAATGGGCATGGCGCTAGGACCCAGGGGAGGAACAGTGTCTATATAGAGGGGTGGGGATTTACCTGGGCCTCTCTCTCTCTCTTCCTGAGTACACCTGAGCTTTGAACAACTGAGGCCTGCTATTGTTTGCAGTCGAGTTGGTAGGTTTCTCTTTGTTAAACTATGTATGTGTATATGTATGTGTAATGTGGGGAACATATTGGAGATAGAATTGGGCTAGTTTGGATAACTATTTTATTGAAAGAAAAGAGTAATGAAATGATGGTTAAAATGTAAATTGTCAAAGCATGGTTGGTCCTCCTGTCATATTAACATGCTGCTTAAAAAACATAGATGCCAGTCACCTGCATGTGGCCAGGGAAGGGAACTGTCCTACCCGCAAACAAAAGGTAGATTTGCCATGACACATTGCAAACATACAAAATATTATCTGTGATTATCTGTAATGTTTTATTGTATAGTCATGTGCTTTTGTCTCTTTTAGTCTCACCAGAGAAGGAGCCAACCACTGTTTTTCCCATTGTCAACTTTTATGGTTAATTAAGAAGATTGTTTGTATAGTGTGCATGGGCCATTTTGTTTTATTTCTTTAGGTGTAGGTGGGTACTGTGCTTACAATAACGGGGATCTGGTAGGTTAGTCCACGTGTGCTTGTATTGAGTCACCTTGGCCTGCTGTGGCCCTTAAAGTGTGTTACTGTTGCTGTGGGCTGAATAGCCATGATACTGGTGATGTGCTAAAAACCTTTTGGAGTGATTTGCCTGTCTTGAGATAGTTTGCCTCCATGATCTCCCTAGCGTAGTACAAACCCATTCGCATTAGTCATTTCATTGTGTTTATTTTCTGCCATCCATGTGTATTAATAAAATTGTTATTTTTGATAGAACAGCCTCTATTGCCAGTTCATTCGGATTTAGTTAGTTACACCTGTTCACACATAAAAGAGAAACAACAACAGTGATACACTTGCAAACAGAAAACATACCAGCACCTAACTCCACAATACAAACAACCTAGGGTCTATTTATGGTAGTAGCAAAATTACATTATTTGGTGGAGTTTTGAGCCAGACCGTTTTTTTGCGTTAATAACTCAGTTACCACACTGTAAAAGTAATTAGTTACTCAGCAAAGTAACTGACGTGAATTTTTATGTTCTATAACGCTATTACGTTCTATAACATCTTTAACGTCAAACATATTTATTATAGCCTTACTGATTGAAGAATAAAAACAATTATTCGGTACAATTAGTGGGTGGAAGTCAGAACGTGCGCATGGCATCCGCCCACCCAGCCCAGGGGTGGCCATCGGGAGATGCGGAGGATTCCCGGTGGGCCGTTAACGTTTTGGGCCGGTCTGATTATTGTGAGCTTAAATTTTTTTCTGACGATTTGCTGCACTTCATCAGCCAGGGCTGTGCGGTCGCGGCCCCTTACTCGCAGTTTCCCAAATATTAACAAAGTAGCACTCACAACACTGTTCGGAAGTCGCAACCAAGTCTATATTTGCAATCTACAGGAGTAAATGAACAACCCCTTCTCCAGTTGAACGGCCCTGACGAAATGTAGGCTATGCAGCAGAGACGTGTAATAGGCTAATAATTCATTTTACTGTAAGGTAACCCCCGATTTCAAAAGCCCTCAAAAATAAAATAGGCTATCTTTAAAATGTATAGGTTCCTCCTTTGAAGATAACGTTCAGTTTCAGTGAAGTAGCCCTGTGAGAAACTATAGAAATCCGACAGACAGAGAAAGTGCACATTTACTTGTCACTATTATGCCTATAAGCTATCGCGGCAAGTTTGCTACATATGTGCAAAATGAAATGGCTTGGATTTGGTGAGTAGCCTATTCAAGTCTTTTTTCCCCTCCTGAAGTTGGAAGTGGGCCTATAATGAAATTATTTCCAGATTCCACTCTGATGTACAGTATCTTGGTAGCTATGCCTAGTCTGTCAAGGGTGATTAGGCTAATATACATTTATTTATTAGCTCAGGGGAGGGTATTCCATCCTATATGATCCTATCCAGTGAACGCGCTTCATTCAGCCAAATTGTAGTAACGCGACGCTTTAAATTTTCAGTAACGATAACGGCGTTGCAACGATGAGAAAAGTAATTAATTAGATTACTTCGTTACTGACAAATTAACGCCGTTAGTAACGCCGTTATACTTAAACGCCGTTACTACCAACACTGGTCTCTAGTGACACAACGTGCCCGCTGATTTGACAGTGAACAGAACAAGAAGCCAGGCTTCCGCATTTTAGAGACAGGACAAGGATTTCACCTGGTGAGATTTTAATTTCAAATACTCACTCGTTTGGCCTTCTCTGCTGCATCTCCTATGGCAGGTGTTCTCGCCTCCTGCACCAGTGGATTGATGTGCCTTGTTTGAAGAGTCCATATCACCCCATACCACTCCACTCAAAAGTGAAGAATTTGAAGTAGAAGAATCTACTAGCACAAATTATGCAAAAACACAACATTGGAATCTTAAGGGGTTGCTTTTAGAATTCAACAGGGTTCCTACAGGTTTCTTCAAGTCAAATTCAAGGCTTTTTAAGACCTTTTTAAGACCATTTATAAAAAAAAGAATACCTATTTCACGGACCTACTGGACCCAAAAGTTGTGCGCAGATCCACTGTATTTGCGGTCATAACTAGTGGCCAGAATTAAATTTAAATCTCTCACTTTGGCCTATACTGACTGGATCTGCTCCCTGCTATTTTAATTCAATGATCAAGATGTATGTTCCCAACCGCCCACTACGGTCTTCTGATGAGCGTCTGCTGTGTCGACCAACTAGAAACGCTAGGTCAAATTCAAGTCTTTGAGGGATGTGATTGGTTAAGGACAAAAAAAGGGAAAATATACCCTGCCCCCTCCCTCTGGTGTATAGTTAAGGTACTATAGCATTGGTTACTGTACATTTACAGTACATCACAAAATTGAATTTACTAGGCCCCCTCCTCCTGGATGAAAATTTTGAAAAATAACCCCTTAAATGATGACATCTGATGACTTTTATGAGATGATGAATTGAAATACATATATTTCAAACATTGTAACATATTACAATGTAGTCTATAAGGCCTATAGAAAACTAATTTATAATAGAGCAAAGTAGCCTAGGTCTACACAAGACTAAACCAGATATGGCTGAAATATATAGGCTATCATGATAATTTTGTCAACGACGTAGAACCATGGATTTTTTCAGTTAGTAATATGTTTTTGTTTATAACTTCCAACATAAAGTTATAACTTTGACTACATTATTTAGTATAGGCCTACTTGATGGTTTAGCCTGCCCCATTACAGTCCTCTAAACTATGTACAATATTGAATATAGTGAACCATAGGCCTATTGATATTGATGCTGACTGAAGAAGTTGCAACGGCTCCCTCTCCTCCCAAAGTAACATGGCAAGTCCCACACCTCTCCTTCTAAAAATAAATGGTAGGCTGTTCTGTTTTTTTTTCCATCTATCAGCACAATGCTACTAAAAATTTCAGCTTAATATTATGTGCCAGACTTATCAAGCATGCCAACGCATAATCTTAGTCTTAACACCATCACCATACGTTTTCTCATGGTGAGAAATATGTTTTGAATGACATGGGCACAATTAAGGTTCACGGAGGTGAACGGCTGGACAAATGCGAAATGAAGGTGTTAACTAAACAATTTAGCAGGTCTAAGATACATAGGCTTTGTGGTTAAAACGATTAAAACCAGTAAGCTAGTCTGCCACAGCTAACTTCAAGCACAGTTTGCTTAGTTTACACACGCGCAGACTCTGCTTTTACGTTCAATGATGGCCACTAGAGAACGGAGAAGTCTACTGCGGAATGTGAAATGGGTAGCTAACGTTAACAAGCAAAGCATAACACAACATAACGTGTTAGTCAAACTTTCTTGTGTTCTACATTGACTTTCTTTAATTTCGCGCTTCAGCTTGGCTTGTTGCTTGTGCGATGCGTCTGTGTGTTGTAGCCTAGTGCTGTAGCAAAGTGATGTGTTCGGTCTCGGGGCGGCGTTGCGTTCTCCACTCCACAGGTTCCGCCACTCTTTATTTAGGCTAATCAAAATAATAGTGGTTAACAAATGAAACTTTTGACAATAATGCAATACGGAGAAGTCACTGCGCAAATTTTAAGACCCAGATATCAAAATTCAAGATTTTTTCAAGTCTTTTTAAGGTATTATTTCCAAATTCATGAATTCAATGCTTTTAAGACTTTTTAAGACCCCGCGGGAACCCTGATTCAATAAAATCTATTCTCTGATTTGAGTTCATTCCATTCAACAAAAGGGTGAGTGTAAATCTTTGTATCATCTCAGTGTCATTACCATCAATGGGTGAATAAAAGCATGTTCAGGAAATTGAATACTAAGCTAAGTTTCACATAAAGCCTCACCTTCAATGAAACTTTCAAAAGAACAGGCTGCAGTTTGAGATACTTTTTAAGTCCACGGTGCCGACCCTGTTAAAACAAACAAAATCCATGATTACATCAATACAACAACCACAATGATTTGACTATCAACAGTATATCAACTAACTAGGAACAGACTTCTAATATCATTCACCATGATAAACAGCAGTGTTTTGTGTTCAAATACAGATGGTACGGGTTGAGAATGCTCCTTTCTTTCCCGCACATCGGGACTCCCGAAGCATCGGGAAAACTGCAACCGCAAGGGGGCAACATAGACCGCCCTAATAATATGAAGGTTCGGCTCATGGAAAAACCCGAGGACACCGCGCTGGTGACAAGCGGAGAAAAGAGACATGACGCTCGGCATGTTAGATTGCAGTTGCAGAGTTTTCGAATGTTTACAGCCTACCTCACAGCTCTCTCACTCGACGTAGCCTATAACTCAGTCAGTCCAGCAGAGATGCCAGAGCAACGTTTTGGTCAATGGAGAGGGAGAGAAATGCTCCGCATATCCGTCTCATTTAATCATTAAAATGAAAGTGATGACTGGCGAAATTAATCAAACGACGTTTCAATAAACCATTGTTGAAATGAATGAAAATGGTTTTAGAAACCTATAGGCCTATCAGAAGGAAATAGCCTTCAATTCAACCTGAAATAGGCTACTCGAAAGGCAACCTTAGATTAATTCATGAATTCATTAGGCTACGGTTACAAGACCGCATTTCCGTGAATAGGCTATTATTGTCAATGTCAAGGCGAAGACGAAAGAGATGGACAAGATGGACATTTTGGCTACATTTACATGCTAGGAATACTTAGAAATGTGTAGGCCTATAGGCTATTTTAAAACGGAGGCATGTTCATTTTAACCGGCGACGCTGGGTAGCCTACATGTACCCAGCACTTGTTATCACAGATTTTGTCCTCACCACTTTTGACGACTGAAAATAAAATATATTTAACAGAAATCTCTTTAATACATGCCTATGCTTGTCACTTTACTTATAACCGTAGGATACATGCATGGAGAAGATCGCGCATTTTGTAACATTGTAACAATGGACGGTCAGATACGCGATAGGGCAGTGAGGGTGATTCATTGTAACCATCGACCAGGAGGCCTAGCTCCGCAATATAAGTTTCTAGCAACGTATGTATCGTATGCATGTTCATGTTGATTCAGAGATAGGCATAGACTACCATAGGCTGCTGGGCGTCAAGCTACTGTATATGACAGCATTTTATCATGTGGTGAATTAATAACTAACGTCAGTTTAACATGTCAGAACTTTTGATGGGCGTTTCAAGTCCATGGCGCGAATAAAGCATCGTAGTGTTAACAATCGAGCAGTGGCGCAACTGGTTAGAGCATGTGCAACGTACGCCGGCGTTCGGGGTTCGAAACCCACTCGAAGAACTTCTCCGGAACTCATCAAGAGAAAAGTTGTCGTTATATTAAAAAATTAAAGATTTTCTGTTTTGCGATTTTTTTTATGTTTGCGATGTCTGCTGAAAAGAAAAGTTAATAGCCTATGTGAATTCGTGGTTCAGCGCACACTCACGCACATTTTTACATTGACATAGTGTCGGGCTCAGGTGTCTGTCGAAAGAGAAGAGGGACAGGCAGTCGTCCTCAGTGCCACATATAGGTAGGCTATAATGTAGTGAACTCAGACTGGTTAGACGAGTGTGGGGGAGGGGGCATGATCGCACAAGACAATTGCTCTTCATGAAATGGATCTCACATACGGCTGTCGATTTTTAGCCTAAATGTAGCCTAGGCCTACTACACCACTTGCGAAATCGGACGTGGCACATAGCCTAATTATTAGGCTACTGGATTTAATATAGCAAATCCATGGACTTTGTTCATCCTATAGCCTATATACAATAAGTATAAAGTCCGACAATCCAAAACGATAACGAGATCTCCCAGAAACGAAAAACAAGTTTGTTGAGTAGCCTAGTCCTTCCAACAATCTCAGCTTTGCGTTTGATAGATAAAAGGCATCCTGTCCTGCTGTATTCCAATGAGAAAAAAAACATCCAAGGTATAGGGTCACGGTAATGCAGAATGCATGAATCTCTCTCTCTCTCTCTCTCTCTCTATAGACCTGGCTTTTTACCAAATGACGAACCTCGAAAATTACTTAGGATATAGAGCCGTGTCCAGTCCATTACGCACTACAGTTATTTTTTAGGCTATTGTTTTATTTGAGTGTTTTTGTCTACCATGGCAAACATAGTTGAAACGTTCGCTCTAAACTTATGTATTGTTTTAAGAAAATATGCCAATGATAATGGCACTTTGTAAAAACAACAAATTCTTAGGATTTGTCCTCTCACCTGCAGCAGGCCCATTCAAAAGCCCATCCACCTCATTTGCATTTGAAAGAGCCAATCACTAACGTGACACATTTAGTCTGGAAAAAGTAGCAGGCTAGCCTACTTTATGAGTTTTTTTGACCCCTCTAATAAATTGCCTATAGGCCTACTACGATATGGAGGAAGGGCTGCCTAACTGTTCCCCCTAAGAGTTTCATAAGATAAAATGTTTACGCTATTTAAGTTTAGGATTTGGTAGACAAGACAACCTCGGAAAAGTTCTTCAGATAAACATTTTTTATTGAATTAAAGGAAAGAAAATGTATCACCGGGGTTTCGGGGCTTGCGAAGGCATTCGTTGATCTTATCGATGCAGTCCTTGCGGCCACTTCTCCCCATCGTAGGAAACTTTCTGTTTAGTGTTGACAACACAAAGGCCTTCACGTTGTGTGGCAGTGCTTGCTTGCCCTTCGATCCATCCCAGTTGGTGGTTTTGCACCTGTCCCTGAGTTATAGTCTATATGAGTAAGCGCTTATGCTCTAATCGCATAATAAAAGAAGCACCTGCATTCCACAGCAGTGCTTATGGCAAGGCTATTAACACCTGTCACTGAGCTATGGACAAGCAGTTATGCTCGAAAATTATCATAATAACAGACACACCTAATTGTATGGCTCTATGTTTAAACACATAAAATTAGCAAGCATTTCCTCCCGATAGCAGCAACGTTTGCTTTCTATTTCTGTCGGTCCGCGGTTGCTTGGTCAATTGCGCAGCAAATGATCAGATCCCGTAGCCTATCTGTTCAATACGGAAGAAGACTAACCAATGAATAGAATAGAATATATACTTTTTTGATCCCGTGAGGGAAATTCAGTTCTCTGCATTTAACCCAATTTAACCGAATTAGTGAACACACAGCACACAGTGAACACACAGCGAGGTGAATCACACAACCCAGAGCAGTGAGCTGCCTGCCCAACCAGCGGCGCTCGGGGAGCAGTGAGGGGCTAGGTGCCTTGCTCAAGGACACTTCAGCCGTGGTGGACTGGTCGGGGATCAAATCGGCAACCCTCCGGTTACAAGCCCGATGCACTAACCAGTACACCACGGCTGCCCTAACTATTACCTATATATTTCTTATAACGAAACGCGAAGAAAAAATACGAGGACTGACCGTCTCGTTTCTCCGCGTTTCCCCCAATACCATGGCGACAAAGAGAAATAAATATGATTTGACATTTAAGCTGATTGCTGACAAATTTGCCACACAATTCGGGAGAAGCAGCGGACAGGAGCGCCACCACAAGCAAGCACTTCTAGCCCAAATTAACATGGCAACGTTGCCTATGACTAAAGTGTCTAAGTAGGCTAGTCCTACTAATATTACATTTGATTGGTAACATGTTTGTAGCGCGCCAGTTTACCCATCCCCTACATCAAAACAGCTTAGAATCAATCACAGAATCAGCTGTGTCGGCGTTAGGCTGTAGGCGATTTTCTATAACCATTTTCATTCATTTCAACAATGGTTCATTGAAACGTCGTTTGAATAATTTCGCCAGTCATCACCTTCATTGTAATGATTAAATGAGATTAAGGAGTCGACTATTGACGGATATGCGGTCTTCATCATTTTGAAATGCGGGATGAAACTTTCTGCCACCTGGTGGTTGTTTGGGTACATTGCCTTAGCCTCGAAAAAAATCGGCTTGACGGCCTGCGGGATCTCTTCGGGAGTCCCGCGGGAGAAGGTGCATTCTCAACCCGTACCCACTGTATGTTGACATACAGTAGTCGCTACTGATTTAAAGCAACTTGACTGGTATTAAGTCAGATAATTTCATTAGGCAGTACTATAGTCTACACACTACAACTATCCATAAGAAAAACAGAATTAACATGTCTGCTCAGCTCAGTTGTATGACTGATGGACTTAATATCCTTCTGCGCTTGCATGCTTAAGCTTGCATATTTCTACAAAATCTGAAATTAGTCTCAGCTGGCTAACTTACTTCTAAGATCTTTGACTTACCTGCACCCTCAATAAGTTGATCAAACCCAAATAAAACCAACAGAAACTTAGCTGCTACCTAATATCAGTGGCATACTGAGAATGTACACTGCACCTAACCAACCTGGGGTGCGTTTCTAGAAGAGTTAGCAACGGCGTTGTTGAACCACCGTGGTGCGACGCAACTTGCGATCAAACAACGACAGTGTTACACCTGTTTCCAGAAAGCATCGTACTTGTGTCGCAATTCACTACCTCCGTTGTTCGAACACCGTTGTTCCAACAACGTAGTTGAGGATGCAACGGCACATTTCATTGGTGGAAAAAGTGTCAACGTATAATACCCCACCCACTAGAAATTCTCTGTCACTGGATGCCTATCACTTGTCTTTTATAAATCCTCCTTTCCTTCCTCGATCCTCGTCCTCACTGAATGATGGGGCGGCAACAATGGGATAGAGGACCGAGGATCGAGGAGGGATGTTGAGAGGCACCCTCTATGTGTCTAATTTAAACCCAAAGTGATTCATGCTGGCATTATCATTGCTATCAGGAAAAAACGTAAACCTATGCAAGCACATAGCTGCTTAAGCTGTCCAATAGGCTATATGTACTTATTTGTGTGAAATATCTAAAAAATATATGTACAAAATATATATGGCCTAGACTAATTACAAATGATCACAATACTAAATATGTGTCTGGTGGTTCAGCTGTTGCATGTCAGTCCATTGCGCGCGCGGCCCAAGTTCGCATCTTACCTCTCCATGTCACTTTTGAGTAAGAGCAGGCATACCACACACAACAATAGGTTAGACCCTAAATATATTTAATTGCTTTACATCGAGTGGCCAGGAACACGACATCAGTTTACTAGTTCCACGACATTACTTATTAGGGTAATTTCCACGTTTCACTAGTCAGAAACAAAAGCATATGTGATGCATATGGGAAAAGAACCTACGATGTTGTGATGATAAGCCACCTGCCTTAACCACTATACTATTGAACGGTGTGCTTGATCCGAGGGTTTGTAAATATCATAACAGTAACCTACCAAAACGCAAACCAACACGCAAATGAACGCAAGGTAACACACGTAGCAAGAATGAGCCCAACGGTATTTTAATTTATATTAGCCTACAGTATAGCGCAATCATTGAGTCACGAGAAAACAACAACTTAGTGATTTTTGGTTGGGCGCTTGTGATTTTTGGTCAGGCGATCTTGCACTGACGAGGTTACATGTCGGCAGTCCGACATCCTGCCAGTCCGACATCCCTTTCGTCCGACATGCCGTTATTCAGACATGGTGTTATTCCGACATGCTGCCAATCCGACACATTTTAGTACTGCCATTTCGACGATTAAGCCTATCAAATTCCAACATCCTGAGAAGCACGTAGGCAATGGCGCGGGAAGGGTGCTGAGAGGGGCTGAGGGTTGCGCAGCGCACCCCCTGCTATAGCAGGTATAGCCTATTAGCCTACAACGTTTGTCATAATATGGCCTATTTTGCAGCTTAGTCACATAAAAAAGTTATGGATAGCTTTGAATAGGCCTACATCTATCCATATAGAAAAAAAAGTTCATATAGGCTGCAAGAAGTGAAAGTGACGTGACTCGCTGAGTGAGGAGAGACGAAGCAAGCAGGTTTGACTTATTTCGAGTAGGCCTAGCCTAGCAGAAAATATATGTTTTTCTCCCGGCAGTAGGCTAGACTTAAACATTAATTAACAAGCACTCATAATGGTATCCCGCATACGTTTTCATTGTACTCCTATGTTGCATTACGCATATTGTGAATGCCCTCCATTACATATTCAGACAGCTGTCCATGGTTCTGAAGAGGCAGCAGATAGATAGAGAAGGGTCCAGCGGATAGATAGGCACTCCACTCCTTATCTGATATAGGCTAGCCTAGCCTACGTTTTCTCCTCATAAGGGGCATTTGTTTCTTGATAAACATGGTATGTTTGATAGGCTACGATGAGAGAATAGAAACAATGTCTGCACAGGCAACTTATAGCCTGTTTACTGGAGGAGAAAACAATCCCTTCAATCAGCACACAGTTTTGGCCTGCTTGGAAAAAAATCCTGTAGGCTACTGTACGATCAAGTATGAAAATAAAATAAAATCATGAATTTAAATCAAAGTATATCATATTTACAGTCTATATTGCTCTGCGTTCACCCACGCAGCCACTGCTCTCGCTTGAATTAATCCGGGACCAGGCATCGCACAGACATAGGCCTAACACGCATATCAAATGAAAGAGGAGAAACAGAGCTTTCCATTGCTACCATACACATCGATCCTTTTGTGTTATAGAAACAGACGAAGTGACAAACAAATAAGAATCATATAGCTTCGGCTACCGCTGTTTGATTTACTCATGAAACCGTGGTCAAAAAGATAAGGCTTGCATGTCAGATAAAAGAGGAGAGCTAGAGCTATCCATAGATACCAAATATAACCTTCTAGGCCATCAAACAGACGAAGTGACAGCAAAATAATAACTTAATTTGGCTCCACTTAGTCCGCGAATAATGAGACGAAAACTTGCCATGTCTGCTTTCACTTCCCCAGTCGCGCACGCAACAGACACGTAACCATATCAAGAAGTCTTCACAATGACATTTTAAATGTGAATCTTTATTATTTTACACAATTGGATATAGTTATGACATTAATAGCCTATTAATGACCTCATGTCGGAATGGCAAGTTGTTTGAAAAAAAAGTTAAATACCGCCACTGCGACCATGACAAAAAAAAATGTCGGAGTTGTGGGACTTTTTCCCATAAAGAGACATGCCTCCACTACGACAATTGGACGTCAATGTCGGAGTGCTGGTATGTCGGAATGAACGGCGGTAGCCCACTGACGACATCACCACCTGGAACCATAGACAGTAAAAGATATGGACAGAGCTATCACGTAGACGGCAGCAGAGACCGAGGAAGCAAATTTCAACGTTTTTTTTAGGTCTTCTTATTCCGTCATAGGTCTCCTGCGCAGGCTCAGATGTCGTACATGTGACGTAGGCACGTAGTCTGACCGAGTCTGACCTATGGCGACGCTTTACTCTCGCTGGACGCATGCGCCTTTAACACTTTAGCATTGACTTTCGAAAAACGTTAATTACTCCGCCGATAAGACAGTTACGAGATTATTATGTCAATTTCACAATGTAGTATGTACCCCGACAATAGAAAATGTTCATATAAAGGCTTAAAACGGTTCAGCTGTAACGTTATTTGATGTCAAAGTGGCGCTTACGCCCCATAGGATTCAATGGAATGGCCAGCTAGCCACGGTCTTCTCGTTAGCATGGCGGCCGCCATACTGTCTACACTCTCAGAACGTTCGCTGCCCCCTTGCCTGGAACTCCCAAGGTACGACACAGGTGCGACTGCCCAGGGGCAGTAGTTCAAACGACCAAACTTTGCGTCCTTGTTTGCGATTGAGAGTTTGAACTACCTTTTCTAGAAACACCAAATTCAAGAACGACGGAGCGAACTCCCAAGATTGCGACGCAAGTTAGCAAACGACGCTTTCTAGAAACGCACCCCAGGCTGGCCGTTACCTGTGTGCTACAAATGCCTACAAAAATGCCCTCGTGGTCACAGCTAGCGTTAGCTACCAGCTAAAACGTATAACGCGAATTAAATACAAGTAGTGTTGATTTAAGTTAAACATCAATTTGTCGACAGACTTATAATTAGTCGACGACCAAACCTTCCCGTAATTGAAAGGAGGTTGAAATTTTAATAGCAGCCACCGACTGTGGTAATAGCAGCTAGCTAACATGCTAACGTAACCGCTAACGGTAACCAGCTAGCGGTTACGTTAGCATGTTAGCTACTACCACAGTCGGTGGCTGCTATTAAAATTTAAACCTTTCGAATTACGGGAAGGTGTCGTCGTCGACTACAATATTATAATAATGTCAGCTTATAGTGTCCCAAGTACTACAAAAGAACACAAACGTGACCATTTCAAATTGGTTAGGTTATAACCCACTGAAGTTAATGTTAGCTTGTTGGCTAGTTTACAAACAATTTTCCAGCTAGCGAACTAATATTTCTTAGTAGGTAAAACACGTTGGTATGAAAACACATACAGTACTTGTGATGTTACATTACTTAATTGTGTATTTGTCGTAGTTTTCATGCTAGCTTTCACAAGTAGTGGGGAGAAATTACTTTACCTTTTCATATCCCGCGCTGAACTTCAATGGCGTCCGTCTTCTTTTAAAAAAACTGAAGGACCGGATGTTTCAATAACTCCAGCCCAGTGCGCGTACATGCACTCCCACTTAAAACACTAGAGGTTGCGAGTTTTAATTACACTGTGGGTATGCATATTCATTTAACTCCGTAAGTTACACTAATTAACACTAGTCAACACTGGAAAAAATATCACCGAAAAATCAACAGTTTTCATTTTACTGGGTAGGATTTCAGTCCTCTCACCAGGCCCATTCAAAAAGGCCATTCAACTTAATTTGCATAAAAAGAGACACTCACTAAATTACCCATTTAGTCTGACTTTTTTCTAATTTGTAGTAGGCCTAAAACTACATAACATTTGTAAATGTTCTTTTTACTTATGGAGCCAACACCGTTGTTTTCAAGGTTCAAACTTCAAAAGTCTTAGCTCGATATATTTATAGTGTCTTTTTTACCTTTGAAAATTGTTTTTTTAAATAGTTGTGTTTACACTGAATTATAATAAACAGCTGATTTCATTACATCCACCATACTCTCATATAGGCTAATTATTGTGGAAAACCTCTAGGCTAGATAGTGGGGCGGCTAAGCGCGGATTTTCACCAGAATCGATCACTTTGCGATAAAAGCATGAAATTTGGTACGTAGGCTCACAAAGGGGGTCTGATCAGATTTAGGACCGTAGGCGCTCACAATTTGACCCCTGGGGGTCATGGCAGCCATTTTCCAAAATGGCCGCCAAATATGGATTTCGTAATGGGAAAATGGATTAAAAGCTGCCAGAAACATAAAATTCAACAACACATTTTACCATAATACATGTAAATATGAGCACACTTTCACATAGAAGGTCTTTAAACTTTAAAATATAAGATAATGTTAAAAATAATTCAAAATGGCCACCAAATATGGATTTCATGTCATAATTAGTCCATGGGCCACATGAGATGTCGGTAGCCTACCACTGAAGGTGGCAAAGGTTGCTTATACTTTTTGAAAAGATACATGTCAGTTTTTTATGATAATAACCCTTCTGGAGTCACAGCTAAATTAGTGTTATCAGCTGTTATAGTTACCCAACCCATTGGAAAAAAAATAAATGTTTTGATGCAGGTGTCTATCTTGCTATTGGCCTTTGTTAAAGACTGATTTTATAATGTTAGGTATAATTTTAAAGAGGACAATCTGAGCTTTCATTCAAATCCTTTAGTCAACACTTTGGACAAATACAGCCGACCCTGGAGCTCTTCAAACTTTTAATTGCACACATTTTCCTGCCATTTCTGCCTAATCATAGTTTTTCTTTTAATCATGTGGCATCAGGGAGCATCAGAGATACAAAATGCGTACGCTGAAATACTGGCATGACTCTCTGGAGTCAGAAAATGTATAAATACCCATATTATCTCATTCTGAGGTGGTGATTTTCAGCTTTATATCAGGCATGCCGTTTTGCCAACCTCTGAGGTTTCCTTTGCTATTGGACTCTGACTTTAATTTATATACTCAAACATCTTCTGGTCTTTGTGTTTTGTAGTTTATTTTTGCTCTTGCTGGTCCTGTCAGTACTGTCTGACCACTTCTATTTGATCTGTATCTGTTGCCCGAGCTTCAGACAGTGACAAATGTATTCTAGTTTGTGTGAAGTTGAACATAAGTGTGAGTTTCAAAGCTGAAACTCAAAAAGCCTCAAGGCAGGGCCACAAACACTGACCCTCGTGCTTCACATGAAAATTAATGGTTTCTTTGGTCATAGAATTGTTGGCTAGTGCAGTTACCTGCCATCTCTCCGGAGTTGGGTGCCAAATCACCATGCTCACCTAGGACAGCAGGTCCCTCCACGGTTCGCCATGGGGGGAAAGCATACAGAAAGCCCTCGGCCATTCATGTGCCAGAGCATTCACTCCCAGCAGAGCTTCTCGGTCAGGGAAAACCACTTCACAGAGTGTATCATCTCACGCAAGGCAAAGAGATCAACATGAGCTTTTCCGAGCTCGGTCACACCCCCTCCACCACCTGTGGGTGAAGACGCCACTCCTGATGATAGGGTACCAAACTCTGGTACATATTTCATATTGTACAGAGAGTCTGGCCACTCTCAATTGCCAAGCATTGACTTCCTTGAATGCGGGTAAAACTATTGAATCTGCCCAGAGCCACACTGGATATGCCATAACCAATCGCTAACGTTTGGTCTTGATCTTGGTCTATGTCATTCTCAAACTAGCCCATGAATATACCGCAGACCCAGACGACTTACTGATGGGAAATGAAAATTGAGGGGAAGTACGTTGGAAGGCGGTGCCAGGCTAGTGATTGGGGGCCTCTTGTGAGCATATCTGCTGCCCTGTTTTGTTCTCCCGGAACATGAACTGCATGGACTGAGAGGTGACACCTCGCCCATAACAGCCAGCTTTTCGCCAAACCGCATAGCTGCGGGAGAAAATGCTGCTGCAGTGCCTTGGCGATTCATATAGGCTACCATCGGTGTATTGTCTGACCTCACCAATACATCACGCCCTATGATTAGCCGGCGAAAGTGCTTGAGAGCTAGATGCACTGTTAAAAGTTCCAGCCCGGCCCCAGCCGTGGCGCAACTGGCTGGGGCACCTGCACCGCACGCCGGCGACCCGGGTTCGATTCCCGCCCCGTGGTCCTTTCCGGATCCCACCCCAGCTCTCTCTCCCACTCGCTTCCTGTCATTCTTTCTACTGTCCTGTCCAATTAAAGGCATAAAAAGCCCCAAAAAATAACCTTTTAAAAAAAAAAAAGTTCCAGCCCATTTATGTGTGGCCGCTGCAGCTGCTTGCTCCACGTCCCTTGGTCTGCTTGCCCCTCACACACCGCTCCCCGATCTAGGAGGGAGACATCCGTAGTCACCACATGCCTGTGAGATACCCTCCCCAATGGAGAGGATTTTGGGGAGGCACCAGAGAGCCCTCCAGCATCTCTCGTCCACTTGAATACGTTTGTTCCTGTCCCTGATAGGGTGTGCATAGAATGGAAGGAGGGGCCTGGAGCCTACCAACAGACCCCAGTCATCAAGGTAATTTCATATGCCCCCCGTCTGAGGGACTAACGCTTCCTGAACGACTTTGGTGGAAGTGCGGGGTGATGGCGCCAGCCCGAAGCATAAGACAGAGAAGTCCCAAACTCTGCCCTTGAACTCAAAGTGAAGATACTTCCTGTGCAAAGGGTGAAGGGTGAATCGGAACGTGGAAATGTGCATCCTTTACTATTTACAACTATTGTGGCCATCCAGTCCCCCTGCTGCACGCTCTGAACAATGCGCTGCAGCCTCAGCATCTTGAATGCAATTTGGGATACGTGCTGATGGGGTCGAGGTAGGCCGCCAGCGCCTCCTCCACCTCGGGCAGGTAAGTCATTCCCTCAGCCCCGTGTAGGGCAGAGAAAGGCCCAAAACCCTAGACAGGTGATTGCGCTGAATAGGGTTTCCCCCAAGAGCGCTGCAAATGGAAACATGAAAACATGCAAATGGAATGTGGGTCCAGGACGGGGATGAACAGCCCACACTCCTGGACACTTCATTTGGGCGGCCTCGGACATACTTACTATTTTGTGATTTTATTCATTATTTTCAGAGAAGATGTTTATTCTTCTGTCTTCCGTTCTCGGACCAGTGGCAATAGACGTCGCTGAGGAATGAAAGTGTGTTTGCTATTGGCTGTGCCATCTAATATTTAGCCGAGCCATTTCACGCCAATAGAACCTTAACAGGATCTATTGGAGGACTTCAGTGGTGATCATGTGGTCAAGGAGTGTATTCCCATTGATTAACGCTGAGTAGTTTGACTGATAGAGAACCGTTCATTGTTATGTGAAGCACCAGGATCAGTGTTTGTGGCCCTGCTTTTTTAGTTAATGAGGGGGAGGGTCAAAACAAAGAATGTCAGTTTTGAACTGGACCTCACTTGCTGAGCCATCTAAAGCCTGCTATGAACTTATTGCCTAGCCTAGAAATCTAGACGCACCCTAGCGGGCAAAAATATTTTTGCCTAGCAGGATGGTCTAGGGTCGCACCGTTGAGGCCAAGCCTGCGCTAGGCTCCAGGCCAGCCTAGTCAATCAGAACGCTCTATCTATGTACGGAGTCCTTGAGCCCGCCTTCGGCTCCCGATATTGACGCCAGGGGTTCCCATGCGTCCTCGTTCGACTAGTTGGGTGTGAGACCATGTTGCACAACCATAGAGAAAAAACATAATATGGATGAGGCTAACGAAGCACGCTCGTTTCAATCGGCTTTGGAAGAGTTAGACTTGGGCTTTTCTTTGAAGGTTGAGCAGAAAGAAGCACTCAAGTCATTCGTTTTACAGAAGGATGTACAGTATTTGCTGTTTTGCCGACCGGCTACGATTGGTCACAAATGCTGGCCTATTACGTGCAGAGGCAGTTTGAAAGACAACTGTTCATCCCACCCACAGGCTTCAGCTCTGTGAATGGTCCGACCCCAGACTATATTTCTGTATAGTTTGGCTTGCCAGGCTACTTATTGCCTGCAAATGTACAAAAAGTTGTATTAAACAATGCAAATACAGAGCAGCATCACTGCAGTGGACTGCTTTATGCTTCTGTGAGTGAGAATATCAGAGAGTGTAAAGCTGTGTTAATAATTTCTTTGCTTCTTGACCGAGACAAAAGTGGTCATTGAATTCAGCATGGAATCTTATATGTTATGTTATTAATTAAATTATGTAACTATTCAAAGCTCAACTGCAGAATAGTTGAACTACTGGTTATTTGTTCTGTTTCTTGTTATGCAGGCCTACATTAAAAAGACAAAAAAAAGAGAGAAAAAAACTAAAACAAAAAAACAAAAAACGCCATATATGGTGGCCATTTTTAATTTTTTTAAAAACGTATCTTAGATTTTAAAGTTGAAAGGCCTTCTGTGTGAAAGTGTGCTTATATTTATATGCATCATGGTGAAATGTGTTAGTTTTTGGCAGCTTTTAATCCATTTTCCCATTACAAAATCCATATTTGGCGGCCATTTTGAAAAATGGCCACCATGACCCCCAGGGGTCAGATTTTGAGCGCCTACGGTCCTAAATCTGATCAGACCCCCTTTGTGAGCCTTCGTACCAAATTTCATGCTTTTATCGCAAAGTGATCGATTTTTGCGCTTAGCCGCCCTACTAAGAACAGGGGTGGGCAATTATTTTCCCCAAGGGGCCACATGAGAAACTGGGACTGTTGAGGAGGGCCGGACTCAAAACACCGAACTCAAGACTGAACTCAATTCTGTTCAATTATATTGTGTTCTTGTATAACATTAAGTAAATCATTTTGGCTACTACTAGTAAGAACAGATGAAAATATGAGGGAGACACACATTTGTGTGCCTCCATTTGATCAACCCTCAGCAATTTGTCAAAGACCATCATTAAATTAACTTTACATAATTAGACTATAAAAATGTGGAGCAGACAATATGTCAGTAGCCTAATTAATCAACATTCACAAATAAAAACTTTTTTGTGAATGTAGTCTATGTTTTTGCTTTAACTTAATACACAATACTGTGATTGGTCAACTCGCCCTGCTGTGTGTTGAGCCGGCTGCTTCAAGCAACCTGTGGGTAACGTCATAGTTCGCTAACAGCTTTGCAAATAAACTCAAGACATATTTTGGTTACACTGACGGGGTTATCCGATTGTAAATTGTCTGTCAGTAATGTTTTGAAATCATCTCTTCGTATCGCCACCAAGCAGCAGTAGGAGTTCAACATTCTGGCTACCGTTGCGGTGATAAGCGACACAAACAAAACTTTGACAGGTTTACGCCACCGATGCAACTGCATTGTGTCGATGTGAAACCCTACTCACCAGCACATTAGTGAGGGTGTCGTATGCATCCACGCACAAAGGTATTGGTGAAAAGAAACCAGTCGCTTTCAAAATAAAAAAGCAACGATGTTGATTTGCGTGCATTATCTCTATGCCAGGCTCTTGACTACTGTTTTCCCACGGACCTTATAGTCTAGTCGTAATCCCCATAGGCCCAATAGTCAACCCAGAAATGTTGAGTACCCTAAAGTTTTATTGCATAAATGTAATCTATAGGCCTAGTGGATGAAATTCAACTTGGTTGCCTAAAGTTGCACTTTGGGCAATTTGCATAATTAGCATAAATATATAGCCAATTAAGGTAAATAGGGTGCAGGTGAATAGGGTAATAAATAATAGATATCACTATGAAACTTTCTCAGTTGGTTACTTGTGTTAAGATGAGAAAAAAATGTATTGCATGTTTTTTTATATTTTAATGTTTACATATGCAAATTAGGCCATATCTCATAAAAAAGGCTCTAATTTGCATACGCACAAAATCAGATAGTGTGATAAAGCCAGGCTCAAAATTTGTCTTTTTTCCAAAGTAAACATGTATACTTGGAGGGCTGAGTTGGTGAAAACCTTTAAAGGAACCTGGTAAGGAGGCAGTGTTAACCCATTGACCCATTTAATCCCAATTGTCATAATTGTGACCGTACAAAAACATCTTGCTCCTGTGCCTTTAAAATGTCATAGTTATTTTATATGTTGTATAGTTCTTATATATAGTTAATGTGTATTTGTGTACGTGTGCATGCTGGATAAAATATTTTGCATATTATGTACAGTTCTTGTAGGTTTGCGTGTGTGTGCATGCTGTTATAGTTATTTTGCATGGAGCACCTAATTTCTTAATCCGTCTGTCCATAGGTCAACACTGCCTCCTGACAGGTTCCTTAAAGGTTTTCACCAACTCAGACCCCAAGTACACATGTTACCCTTGGAAAAAAATATTTTGAGCATGACTTTATTATTAAACAATCTGATTTTGTCAGTATGCAAATAAGCGCATGTTTAAAGGGATATTCCGCCATTTTTGGAAATACGCTCATTTTCCACCTCCCCTCGAGCAAAACAATCGATATTTACCTTGTTCCCGTTCATCCAGCCATTCTGTGAGTCTGGCGATACAACTTTTAGCTTCAGCCTAGCATAGATCACTGAATCGGATTAGACCATTAGCTTCTTGCCTGCTAGCTTCATGTTTAAAAGTGACTACGATTTCTGGTAATTTTCCCATTTAAAACGTGTCTCCTCTCAAGTTAGAAAGTGCAATAAGACCAACTGAAAATGAAACCTGGCGTTTTTCTAGGCTGATTTGACATGGAACTACACTCTCATCTGGCGTAATAATCAAGGCAACTTGCAAACGTACCATAGGCGCAGTGATATCCTACGCAGCATTTGAAAATAGTCCCCATAGACAACAAGCAGTAGTAGTGCCAGTAGCTGCAAGTTGCCTTGATTATTACGCCAGATGAGAGTGTAGTTCCATGTCAAATCAGCCTAGAAAAACGCCAGGTTTCATTTTCAGTTGGTCTTATTGCACTTTCTAACTTGAGAGGAGACACGTTTTAAATGGGAAAATTACCAGAAATCTTAGTCACTTTTAAACATGAAGCTAGCAGGCGAGAAGCTAATGGTCTAATCCGATTCAATGATCTATGCTAGGCTGAAGCTAAAAGTTGTATCGCCAGACTCACAGAATGGCTGGATGAACGGGAGCAAGGTAAATATCGATTGTTTTGCTCGAGGGAAGGTGGAAAATGAGCGTATTTCCACAAATGGCGGAATATCCCTTTAATGAGATATGGCCTCATTTGCATATGTAAACATTAAAATATAAAAAACATGCAATACATTTTTTTCTCATCTGAGCACAAGTAACCAACTAAGAAAGTTTCATAGTGATATCTATTATTTACATTTTTTACCCTATTCACCTGCACCCTATTCACCTTAATTGCCTATATATTTATGCTAATTATGCAAATTGCCCAAAGTGCAACTTTAGGCAACCAAGTTAAATTCCATCTATTAGGCCTATAGATGACATTTCTGCAATAAAACTTTAGGGTACTCAACATTTCTGGGTTCAAGAAATTACGACTAGACTATTACGCGGGCCGGTCTGGGAAAGGCCGGATTTGGCCCGCGGGCCGTAGGCCCTACTTTGCCCAGGTCTGCTCTAGAGTAGCCTATAACCATGTGCCACATTTGCATAGATGTTTTTAGTTAGATGAAAAACGTAAAAATCTCAAGGTATAGCTGACTGCCTCAAAGTGCCTGTAAAGGCCCCGGCCCGGACCTCCAAGTGTTAAAAAGTATCCAAAAGGTCGTTTGAGCACAACTTGGCTTTTATGTTTTGGAAATCAAAAGTATAATCAATGAATTTATATGACTTGATAGAAGTTGAACATTGTGCTAAGAAACCATACATCTAAATAATTTTGGCAAACAGATTTGATTGATTTCTGATATTAAATCATGAGTCGTATTAATTTGATGGCTTTCACTAGGCTACTCTCATTTTTGCTTTTGCTGAGACGCAAAAAGAGACAACTATAAGAGAATCTGAAAACTCAAATAGTGAGATGTTAGAGACAGAACCACAAATTCTCATCAAGACATAACTGAGATGGTGCTTTCAAGTAAGGATATCAAATTGAGACATATTTGAAAGCAGCACAATATGTCTCATTTTTCTCTTAGCTGAGATCAAGAACAGAGACAGCTGTGAGAGAATTTAGAGAACTCACACAATGCTCTCCTTGAACTCACACAATGCTCCCCTTGAGACTTATTTCTCAGGAGAGACATTTGAGAAGAATGAGAAAACCACTTTGGTCTTGATTGGTGCTCATTTATGTCTAGGAGATGTAAATGTGACATAAACGAGATCTCATCTTCAATTTTGCTTTGCTATGGGTGTTAATAGTTTTTAATTTATAGTTTAAAAAGTATAAAAGTTACAAAGTTAAAAAATACATTGCGCTGATGTCCTTAGCAAGACCTTCGTAACACAGTTTGAATGAAGTTTCTACGTTAAACGGTTCAAGCTGAATTGCGTGCGTTAGAAGAAGAATAATAAGAAGTAGAAGAAGAAGCCTAGGGATAACAGTACAGTGCATTTTCATGCACTGTAATAATAAGAAGAAGACCGAGGAAGAACAGTACAGTGCATTTTCATGCACTGTAAAAAGCCTAGGAAGAACAGTACAGTGCATTTTCATGCACTGTAATAAACGTCAATGTGGCTGATCAGTATCCTGTGTAAGTGTAGCCCAGATAACAATGGGTTAAGCCCTAGCTAGCCTAAGCCAATGAAAGCAGCCTGCACTACGGTAGCTTGGTAGCTAGGGCAACCAAAGTTCAAAACAAATTGAATGAATAAACGACACGAACGATACGAACACAAAAAGATAACGCACGAAAGTTAAAGATAAGAAGAACTAAGAAGAAAAACGAAGAAAAACGATAGCCTAGAAGATAAAGAAGAGATAAGATAGAAAAGACGACACCAACAACGATACACGAAGCAAACATAACAAGACAAGATTTGAACAACGTTGAACTGAACCGAAGAAGTTCCGAACTGGTCAGGTTTTTGTAGAGATTTTTTCGATGGCGAGCCTCCCAGAATTGAACTCTCATTGAATGAACTTCCCCCCTTCTCTGCCTCCCTTCCTGGTGGTAGGACTATTGACTTTGACTGACTCTGACTGACTTTGACTTTTCCCCCCACCATTGACAACCAGACACAATACTGTACATAATTGTAATAATTGAAAACATATTGGATTGATTGAAATTATATGAACATTGAACATTCTGAATATTTTTGTAACTTTAATGTGTTTTTTGTAACGCCTACAATATTGTAATAGATAATAATCAAATTGTAGATAAATATAGGGGTGCACCCAGATAGGTTGAATTGATATTTGTGAACATTGATATTTGTGAATATTTATTGCACTGCACTTTTCTATTTATTTACTTATTTGTTTTATCTTTCTTTTATGGTTATTGTTGACACTTCATATTGATATTGTCTTATACAATATCAATACTTTAACACATTCTCCATTCATTAAATACTTTAATTTATCTTACTCTTATCTCAAGTCTAATTACGGTAACACTTTACTTGACGGGTTCGTTCATAACACATTCATAACAGCTGTCATGAACTGCACATGAAGCATTCATGACTGTTTCATGAGACATGACTCAACATTCATACAACCCTTTCATGAATGTGGAAGACAAAACGTCAAAAACTTGTCAAAATAAAAGTCCAACAATCGCAAAGCAGCATTGCAGCATTGTTTTAGCCAATCTGATCATGTCACATCTTAGTCAACGGGGAAGTCCAGTTTCCAGGAGAATTTAGTTTTTTCTTTGTCTGTTTGTTTATTTTATGATAACCTCTGAAGAATGCATAATTGTCTACACCAATGACTGTATGTATATAGATATATAAAATAGGGGTAACACTTTACTTGACGGGTTCGTTCATAACACATTCATAACAGCTGTCATGAACTGCACATGAAGCATTCATGACTGTTTCATGAAACATGACTCAACATTCATACCAACCCTTTCATGAATGTGGAAGACAAAACGTCAAAAACTTGTCAAAATAAAAGTCCAACAATCGCAAAGCAGCATTGCTGTCTTTTTGTTTAAGCCAACCTGATCATGTTACATCTTAGTCAACGGGGAAGTCCAGTGTCCAGGAGAATTTAACTTTTTGTTTGTATGTTTGGTTATTTTATGATGGTAACCTATGACGAATGCATAATTGTCTACATCAATGACTGTATATATACTGTAGATATATAATACAGGAATGTCCAACCATTTAGAGGTTCACATGGTCAGTAGTTCACTTCCCAGTATGATGAATACTTCACAACTCGTATAGTAAAGTGACATTAGAGGTAGACTTCATAAAATATTCATGAGATGTTTACAAATGCTGGAGAGGATTCATAATACCCTGGATTACTAGATTGTTGGACTTTTATTTTGACAAGTTTTCGTTGTTTTGTCTTCCACATTCATGACAGTGCTGGTATGAATGTTAAGTCATGTTTCATGAATCAGTCATGAATGCTTCATGTGCAGTTCATGACAGCTGTTATGAATGTGTTATGAATGAACCCGTCAAGTGTTACCGTCAGTAGTTCACTTCCCAATATGATGAATACTTCACAACTCGTATAGTAAAGTGACATTTGAAGTAGACTTCATAAAATATTCATGAGACATTAACAAACGCTGGAGAGGATTCATAATACCCTGTATATGGATTACTAGATTGTTGGACTTTTATTTTGACAAGTTTCCGTCGTTCTGTCTTCCACATTCAGGAAAGGGTTGGTATGAATGTTGAGTCATATTTCATGAATCAGTCATGAATGCTTAATGTGCAGTTCATGACAGCTGTTATGAATGTGTTATGAATGAACCCGTCAAGTAAAGTGTTACCCTAATTACTTGCATCAACACTACCTCCAGTAGACGACCCTAAGCTTCTGAATATTGGTCCAGTTAATGTTATTATCAGCACTTTATATATTTATTCGAGCCGTGTGCTACATAAGGGTCATGGCAAGGTAAATCATCTGACTGTCAAAAAAACGGTTTACACCAGAATTGGGTGAAGTGTTGGAGTCTTAGGGAAAGGAGTATAAAAAGAGAGAACAAATTAAGTTCGAGGCTTTTTGGCTTTTGCGCTTTTTCGAGATGTAGCGACAGAGTTGGAAGCGGGCTGCTGGGACCTGGTGGGGGGTGGTCACGCAGGGTCGCTTCTTAGTTAACATGGGAAGAAGACAGAAATACTTTTGTTTTTCACTTTATTTGAACCATTTTTCCTGTTGAATTTTTGTGTTTTTTTGGTTGTTGCTTTTGAACCTGCATGGTGATTGGGTTGTTAACCTTTAGTCAGTAGGTTTTTCTTTGTTCTTTTATTTTGTATTCCAGTCCTATTTTTATACCTTTTTAGCTTTAACTTTTATTGGATTTTTACTTTACTATTACATTTATTGGAACCAAAAACAAAATAAAAACAGCTTCCAGTGGGGAAGAGAAAGACATCTTTTTGGTCCGAGTCTCCATCTTAAGGGGTTCTTTCCCCTCCCGGTGTGCATGAAGTAGCCCTACTCTTTCCGTGGGCATTACTGGCTGACCCTTACGGGATCAGTTGTCGGGCCGGACGTCTTTGTTCCAGAGAGCCTGCGTGTCTGGAGGAAAGAGGGGTAAGTCAAAGGTTGTCTCTATTCTCCTCCCCTGCATGTTGGCCTGAGGGGGGAGCTCTGGTCATACGGCAAAAGGTTGTGATGTGTGGATGACATGTTGGTCTGTACTGTAGAGTTCACGGTGAGAGTGTTTATGTTTGTGTGTCTTTAGAATAGGGTCAGGTTTCATCGTGGTTGTGTTAGGGAAAGTTAGGCCTGACGTTCCTAGCATCCTTAGGTCAAGGTGTTCTGCTAGATGAATAGACGTTTCAGTAGTGAATTGTCATTGCCTCAATCATCAAAGATGTTCGACCTCCCATTTCACTGATAGCCTATCGTCGCAGTCGGTGAGTGTAAAGCGGAGCCATGTCTGGAGGTTACGATAAATCTACTTATTTTTTCCCCCTTTACACGTTGTTGCTGGGAGGTTAGGGGAACGTTAATGCAACCAAATATTGTAACGTTCCCTAAAGGGTAGGAGAACGTTCTGCTAACCAAAATAAATAACCAGAAAAAAACGTATTTTCGACTTTCCTGGGGAACCATGGGGCAACTTTTGCAACTTTCAGGCAACGTTCCCCTAACCAGGAAAAAAAATGTTCTAAAAACGTTCTCTTAACCAGAAATTGTTAGCTGGGTCTACTCTTTCATTTGGTACCTTCGGTGTTTACAAAGCTCACCGTTCGGTGGATCTTGGAAAAACAGTCAAAATGCTGTAAAACGTCTGGCAGTATGGAGCACTCTGCACTGAAAATCGCTTGCAGCCAATGAGTTAAAGACGGCCTTTTGACGTTGATAAACAGACGCGATTGCTCTCTCTCTCAAGACAAGGCTTGTCTTGTGTGATCCATCGAACTCAACGCTAATACACAAGTTTTCAGGCAGTGTGCGGGCACATTAATAATCTCCCATTTGCTGTCTCAGTACTGAGAGCTTTGGATGCGGTTTGTTTACGGATGTGCCGAGGGGATCTCTGGCCACTGATGGATATTAATTAATGTCCTCTATTGTTTGACTCTGCATGGTGTTGTCGTAGCAATTATTAGCCACTCCAAGAATCGCCCCTGTGACTAGCACCAGCCTCCAAAATGATAAAGGTGGCTTCTGGTAAAGCGGCGGTTAATTACTTTACGTCCAATGAGGCCACTGGACCATGGTAAATGTGAAATGTGATTAAATGTGTTTGTTGTTCCCCCTAAAAGCAAACAAAGTGTAAATCATCGGCCGCTGTAGTGTTCTGCTACTCAGATTTGCCACAGGCACTTACTGAGCTCATCGGGACTGTGTTATAGCAGGCACTCCATGGAACTCGACACGTCAGGAAAATAAAATCTAAGCTTAGGCCTATTTCATTGCCTTTGTGGTCTGGTTTATTAACCCCTTGGCATGAGCATGAACGCCACTTCATATTGTTAGTCGTTTTCACTGCTCACAAATAATCCTTTATTATTGTATTTTTTTTCAATACTCTTTTGCCCATTAAGTGGACTCCATTAATTCCCCTTTCAGCGGTTGCAATGATTGGTGGTTAGATTTTCTGCAAATTATTGCATTATGTAGAGAAGCCACTCTAACTGCTGCAGATGGCAGGCTCTGTCTTTATTTTCTTGGGCCACGGTGATGAATTACAGCGAGCAATGCAACGCTGTAAAATGTGGAGGGGTCCCATGGGAGCTCATTACAAAGCGCATGAAGACACCAACCAGGCTCGGAGCAATTATAGTACACTGGTAGTGATGAAATTGGTGATGACTACAAATGTCACCCTGCAGAGAAGAGAAGGGTGCACAGCGTGTATACTAAACATGGCATGTCATGTTTCAGTTTGTCATTCTGGAGTCTTTGATAACAGATCTTGCATTCTTTCATGCAGTCCCTTCAAAACTGTCTGTAATGCCGTTTCAGCTGAAGCCAAAGTATCAGACTATTGCAGTCTACAGCCCACTACCTCATGATGGGGTGTTTTCCAACACACACACACACACACACACACACACACACACACACACACACACACACACCTGCTACAGCAAGGCGCAGTCTTAGACAGAGAGATGAGTTCATAACCTACTGTCTTCTAGCCACTGGTGCATTTCAGTAATAACTGAAGCTGAAACCTGTCACCGAACTTTAATTAAACCTTAATTAAACAAGCTGAGAACCTTGGAAAAACAAAAGGAGAGATGGAGAGTAGCCGCAATGACCAGTCCATGCTCAGCTGATGAGTTTGAGTTTGAAACTTTTGTTCATGTTAAATCAGAATCAGATTTAATGTTGACTATAAGAAATTGATCTCTAACCTCAAAGTTCGGTAATTATTTCCAGACAATATACAACATATAGATAATGCATAACAGAAATACAGTATAGCATATGAAGATACAATATTAAGATATTATATTAATATTTAATTTGCAGCAATAGTTTGGCAGCATTTGTGAAGGGATACATATTTTCCTAAAAGCAGTGAGGAATTGCCAAGTTGAACATTGATCTCTGTGACTGCAGAGTCCTGTGGAGATGAATCACCAAAGTGAAAACAATTTCTATTTAATGACTACAAAGGTAGTGTGTTCATGCACCAGAGGGGATGCTGATTTTTACAGTTTCTCTGAGGGGAGTAGAGGTCAGTGGAGCGCCTGTAGTCACCATCTCTGGGGATTCAGTGTAGGAAATGTATGTTCACAATGTCTGTCCAGAAAACAACAACAACAACAACAACAACAAAACAAAAAAACATTCAACATAACCCTCTCAAGGCCTGCAATGTACAGCATCATGTGCTTTGCTTCAAGATCAGTATTTTGATTTCAATAGTGTAGATGCACACATGTCAGCAAAGAGAGAGAGAGAGAGAGAGAGAGAAAATGTAATCTTTCTTCCATCAAGGCAAGGTCACTTGCTGTTTCCTTCATCTACTCCAAATCCAGGCAGAGGTGATTGACAAAAGTATTGCTTTTCAAGTGGAAAATGGCACAAATAGCTCTGTGCAATACATGAAAAACATTGACTTGATGTACACACTCTCTCCTCCCTTTCTTTCCCTCCCTCTCTCACTCTTTCTCTCTGTATTTGTCCCCCTCCCTTTTCTCCCTCTCTCTGTCTGTCTTTATCCTCCTCCCTTCTCTCTCTCTCGCTCTCTGTCTGTCTTCATCCCCCTCCTTTCTCTCTCTCTCTCTCTCTCTCTCTCTCTTTATCCCCCTATAATATCAAACGGTGTGGTGGTCATTTTGTGTTTAATGATTCATGCCTGTAGTCTTGTTCTTTCTTTGTCAGCACTCGTAATAACCTTAATTGCATGGCTGGTCAGCTACATCAATAAATTCTCAGCAGCACCATTGCTCACACATACATCCAGAGCACCTGCAAGTGCAGTGACATCTTCCACCACAGGATGGCACTGTGGTATCATCTCAAAACAAGCTTAGTGTTCTCACTCAACACTGAAAAGTTGTATGAACTGTTATACTTTTACCTTAAGCACTGATTGAGACACACACACACACACACACACAGATCTACTGATGTTCTGTCCTGCCAGTGCTTAGATTTAGACATGTAAGAGCCTCATATATTAGACTGATGTGTGTGTGTGTGTGTGTGTGTGTGTGTGTGTGTGTGTTTACAGAAACACATCATGTATCAGGAGAAATGTTTTTTGTGGTAAAGACAGTGTGTGTGTATATATGGTGTGCATATACATGCATAAGTGTGTATGAGGAGAGAGAGACTGTGTGTTTGAGAGAGAGAGAGAGAGAGAGTGAGTGTGTATACATTTAGCATGTGTGTGTTTTAGAGAGATAGAGTGAGTGAGTGTGTGTGTGTGTGTGTTGGGTGAGGTGCTGATGGGTCAGGGCTGTGTAACTCTGCCTGCCTCTGATGAATGCAGATGGAAACAGAAGAGAGTGTGTTGTGAGAGAGTGTCTAATGACTGTAATGGGTGATTTATAGTCGACGTTCCCGACCTGGCACGTAACAATGTTACATCAAAATGACGTCATTCCTCTGTCGAGCGACAGATTTCAGCAAGGCACAGATGTGTCATGCACCGAAGTTTTTTTTGTTCAGGGGCGTGCGACAACCCCAAACAACAAGCAGGACGATGAAGCCAAGATCAGGGAGCAAGTGTCCTTCTACAGGCATCAACCACATAAACCACATTCAGGCATTTCATAGCCTAGCCCAGACCTGGGCAAAGTAAGGCCCGCGGGCCACATTCGGCCCGTGGCCTTTCCCAGACCGGCCTGCGTAAGGTCCGTGAAAAAACAGCAAGAGTAGAGATAATGCACGCAAATCAACATCCTTACTTTTATTTTGAAAGTGACTGCTTTCTTTACACCCATACGTTTGTGCATGGATGCATACGACACCCTCACTGATGTGCTGGTGAGTAGAGTTTCACCGACACAATGCAGTTGCATCAGCGGCGTAAACGTCAAAGTTTTGCTTGCGTCTCTTACCAGCACAACGGTAGCCAGAATGTTGAACTCCTACTGCTGCTTGGTTTCGATACAAAGAGTTAATTTCAAAACGTTACTGACAGACAGTTTACTATCGGATAGCCCCGATTGTAACCAAAATATGTCTGAGTTTATTTGCAAAGCTTATGTTAGCGAACTACTGTAGTATGACGTTACCCACAGGTTGCTTGAAGCAGCCGGCTAAACACACCGCAGGGCGAGTTAACCAATCACAGTCTTGTCTATTACTGTAAGTTAAAGCAAAAACACAGCCTACATTCACAAAAAAGTTTTATTTGTGAATGTTGATTAACTAGGCTACTGACATAGCCTACTAATTGTCTGATTTTCTGAATGGACAAGTGGAGGCAGTCTTCCAGATGACAACCGACCTGTCAGAATTTCTACTAAATCGGAGAAACCTGCACGATTGTTTGCGGGCATGTTCATGGATAGGCCTGTGGAGTAGGCTAGCCTATTCCGGTGGAGCTATCTCGGGCTGACGGTCGCGGAGGACGAGGGAGGCGAGGCTTCAGCGCTCCGTTGGGGCTGGATGGAGACGGATGCAGCGCTGGAAAGGCACACGGAGGACGAGTCTGTCTTTATGTCAACAACCGCTGGTGCTCTACAGCCGTCATTCGACAGATGGACCCCCTCCTCCTCTCTCTCCTGGGACTAGTATAGGGGACTGGACCCACACACACACACCCTTATCTGTCCTGTTCTCCCCTTATTCTTGTCTTGTTTGTCTTATATGTTGTGCGTCTTATGTGTCGCTATGCCTGCATGGAGAAATTGCCCCTCGGGGATAAATAAAGTTTTTTGAATTGAATTGAATTGCTCCACATTATTATAGTCTAATTATGTATAAAGTTTAATGGTGGTCTTTGATATTTGGTGCAGTTCATAACATCTCATCTGAAGATAGGGGCAATTAAAGCAATATTACATTGCATTTTCAATTTTTACCATGGAGGTGCAAATCACAAATGACTGGTTATAAGCTAAGCTGATCCAGGCTGTTGAAACCAACATACCCTAAACATTTTGTCATCCTTGGTACCATGGTTCAGGTAGTTATGTAGGAAAAACTGTAATTTTTGGGCTTTGGGCGGGGGCAGCGTGGGAGTGGAGTGGACCCCGGGGACCAAACGGAATTTTTCCTTAGAAGTCTACTGGGGCATGGATTACTACATGGATTTCCTTCGTCCCCTACCCTGTCAATCTCCATTCTTTATATCCAGGGTTTTATGGAAGGGTGTGGGTGTGTTTGTGTGTGGTCAGGATTCTTTTCTGGATAATACTGTACATTGGCTCAATCACTAGAAACAGACGCACTCTCCCAGGGGAGGCCAGTTCCTCCAAATAGCTCCTCTCTGGTCTGGAGCCCGTTAAATATCCCCACGACATCTGCAGACGTGCTGCACAGGTGTAGCCTCCGCCCACGGAGGACAAGCAGTCAGTGGATTTGTGTCCCTGCTCCATCTTCAAATGTGAGCAAGGGGCACGCACATCCCAGAGGGCAAGTTGGCCCGAAACGTTCCACCTGTGGTGATAAATACTGTGATTCCATTGGCGCTCTAGTGTGCAGACTTTTTTTTATTCCTGTTCTATCTTCAGCCAACCGAGCCCGCGCCGGCCAGTCATGATGAGCACCATTTCTCTGAATGATGGAGCAGGGAGAACAGTCAAGTCAAGTCACTTTTATCTATAGCACTTTCAGATGCACCGAGTGCAACCCAAAGCGCTCACACACAGGACATTGACAAACAAGACAAAAGATGCCGGACAGAGCGGCGTAGTTGCCATATTTACATACAAATATAAACTTCACAAACAAAAAAAATTAAACCAAAGTAAATAATGAGGCCTGTAATAGTCCTGAATAGGTGTCAGGGAAGTGGCCAGCAGGACTGATTGTGAGTTTTTGTCTTCAAACAATGGTGAAAGTGGTCAGTATTCACATGTACCTTTTACAATATATACAGTACATAGCCAGATAGGTGACAGGCCCAAACCCACACTAGCAGAGATAAGGACCACTATTGCTCTTAAGCCAGGTGTTTTCTGCTGACTTTCATGAAAGTCACAGATTTACCAGTAAGCCATTATGAAAGTCTGTGGGTGTGTACAGTATGCAGATGCATTTGTACATAAAAACCTGGATGTTTGTGTGTGTGTATGTCTGTGTGTGTCTGCATTTTCCTGTGTGGTCATGAAAGTCTGGATATTTGTGTGTTTGTGTGTGGGTGTGGGTGTGTGAGTGTTGACATGTGTGCGTATGACAGCCAGGATGGCGGCTTTGCGCAGCCCTGGAAAGCAGGTTGTCAGCGTGCGCAGCGCATTGCAGTGCGGCAGGCCCAGCGGGCTGTGCTTTTCTCCGCGTGTGCTCCAGCCCTCCCTGCCTCTGTGGGTGGCTCTGCACCCATGCCATGGCGCCCGCCGCTGTGTCTGGTGTCTGCTCAACGCTCCTCCACCTGTTTCCGTGTTTGTAGGAGCGCGGTAGATGGCACATACCGCCGTGTTAGACGGAGCCCATCTGTGTGTGGCTGTGCGCCTGGCACCGTCGTTCGGGTGTGTGTGTGTGGGGGGGGGTGTAGTTACTGCTGCAGGGAGGCATCTCCAGCTGGAGAAGATTGCCAGACAGACAGACCAACCACTGGAGGCCCTGCCACCTACTACAGTATGGTGACAACTAGACAAACACAATGACTTTCGGCTTTAAAGACATATGAGAAACAGGCTTGAACGCGGACTTTTGTGTCTTTTGGGTTCATTTGTATACGGTCAGTGCACTGCACAATGGCCCGTCTTCAGTTGTAATGTAGTTCGAAACATGCAAGAGTGCATTTGATGCCCAATAACTTTTAGCATTATCTGTCCGACTGCCTCAAACACAGGCTTATGGTTCACTTTAACATCATAGCATACTAGTAGGTATTACCTTGAAGATACATTTTACGATGAGTTCTCTCCAAGGGTTGATTAATCACATGAATATGTATTATGCTTGTTAATAATGTAAAGCTCATAAGTTCATATATCACATCCACCCTGCATTATGAAGGTCTCCATTGCGTAACTAGCTACAGGCTTTTCCATAGTTGATATTACTAGACTCTGAATTCCTGTATACGTCGATGGCTATTTGCAGGATTGTATGTGCTTGCAACAACTCAAGTCTGAGATCTTACCCTCATTTACTAGCCTGTTTGATGAAACAGTCTGTGTTTTGTAAACAAATGGCCTTTATTATGCTAATGGTTGTGTTCACACAGAACTGGACAACAGTGGCAGCACCAAGGCCAGTGGGTTGGTAGCCTCAGGGTAAGTATGTAGTGGATTAACAGATGCAAAAGCCTCTAAATCCGTCTGACCACTTTTCTTTTAAATGAGCGTTTTGTATCTGACTCCTATAGGGTTTTGCCTACAAATCAATATTTCAGACCAGGAAGAGAATGGTATTTAGTGAATTTTGAAGCTAAATTATTGAAGTAACTTACACTATATGTGAAGAGCATTCACTCACCATCATTATCTAATTTTTGACAAAAGTGGATTTAGAGGCTTTTGCATCTGAACTCTTCAGATGTACTCCTGAGGAGAGGTCTTTCCCATATGGTATCCGCCGTTCATTCCGACATACCAGCACTCCGACATTGACGTCCAATTGTTGTAGTGGAGGCATGTCTCTTTATGGGAAAAAGTCCCACCACTCCGACATTTTTTTTTTTTCATGGTCGCAGTGGCGGTATTTAACTTTTTTTTCAAACAACGTGCCATTCCGACATGAGGTCATTAATAGGCTATTAATGTCATAACTATATCCAATTGTGTAAAATAATAAAGATTCACATTTAAAATGTCATTGTGAAGACTTCTTGATATGGTTATGTGTCTGTTGCGTGCGCGACTCGGGGAGGTGAAAGCAGTTCTGTACATGGCAAGATCTCATTATTCGCGGACTAAGTGGAGCTAAATTAAGTCATTATTTTGCTGTCACTTCGTCTGTTTTATGGCCTAGAAGGATGTATTTGGTATCTGTGGATAGCTCTAGCTCTCCTCTTTTATCTGACATGCAAGCCATATATTTTTGACCACAGTTTCACGAGTAAAGCAAACGAAAGTAGCGGTAGCCGAAGCTATATGACATTCTTATTTGTTTGTCACTTCGTCTGTTTTTATAACACAAAAGGATCGATGTGTTTGGTATCAATGGAAAGCTCTGTTTCTCCTCTTTCATTTGATATGCGTGTCATGTCTGTGTGATGCCTGGTCCCGGAGTAATTCAAGCGAGAGCAGTGGCTGCGTGGGTGAACGCAGAGCAATATAGACTGTAAATATGATATACTTTGATTTAAATTCATGATTTTATTTTATTTTCATACTTTCATACTTTCATGCTTGGTGCTTCCCCTTGAGTTTGGCCATTTTCATTTCTCATAGCCAGAATGAAAATCTTGCGTTGATTTGGGTCTAGATTTCCAAGCTCAGTAAGTGGACTCTTGCCAGGTGTGTTGAGGGGGTTGGTGGGAGTGTGGTGGTGCTGGTCTTGGTGGGGGGTGATGTCGATGAAGAACTGCTGTGGTAATTTGAGTTGTGTTGCACTAAAGATTTCAGCTTCTACAAAAGAGCACTTTTTTTTTTATCAAAGAGTCATTGCAGTCTCACCCCTCCACATTCCCTTCTAACTCCAAGCCTGGGTGATTTTTGTGTCTATCAATGAATGTTGAGTGAGAGCTTGCTAAATTAAATATAGATGAAGCCGCCATTCAAGATTTAGCAACTGTCAGAGCGGCACAGACAAGTGCTCAAGCTGCTGAGCTGAGGACCAGCCAAAGATTTCCTGACCGCCTCATTAAGTTCACTACAAATGTATTGGTCTAGCCAAAACATCAGGTCACTGGCCAGGAACTTTATATTTCTATACATGTCCTTCCGTGAAAAGGACTACAGCCATTTCAGATTAGGAAAATTTAGTTATGGTGTTGCATAAACCATAGATATATGCAGAGAAAGAAAACAAGTTAATCACAATTAGATTTTGTCTTTGCTGGATGTAGTTTTGGTGCTGCACAGTATGGACGTTCATGAATTTTGTATCGGCTGCACTGTGCTTAGCAGACTATGTCCACAGAAGGGAAGTACAGTATACGTTACCCTCAATGACCCAAGCCTCCTTTCTGTACCTTGTTTCTCCTTCAATGTTGATGTAGTTTTCTGCATTTGCATTTTGCTGGTGTTGGTAACCACTTCATATTGACTTTTAAAATTTTACAAATCAGTCGTTTATATGTAAAGGCTTAATCTTTTTTTTCCAACAAAATGTGGCTTTAATCATAACAAATGTTAGCAGCGTTTTGCTGAAGCGAACAACAACCTTGGCTGTTTGTGAACATAAATTAGATGAATTTCATGCAAGTCAGAATGGCTGATGTAAGCAAGAAGACGGGAAGGAAAGACTGGCACATCCTGTGAACAGAAGTGAGATAAATGGATTTCTCTCATGGATGAGAATTGAGCTGAGGCTCTAGGTACACCCTATAGTAATACATGATTTGCATACAGATATCAATATGACAAATAACAAATGGTCTGATTCCATCCATGCACTTATCAACATCTATTTAGCTATTAAAAGTTTGTGTCTACTTTTTCTTTTTTTCTATACAGCAGAAAAAGATTGATGATGTCATGAAATTACTGATGCTTCACAACTATTGTTACAGCTTGCTGGCTAATTCTGTCAATAATGTTAGCTTAACATTCCATTAGTTAATGTTTGGCTAGTTGATGTCAGTGGCTAACATTAATGTTTGATCATGTTTTGCTATGAACAGAGGCAGTAGTGTTTAATTTATTAAACACAGTTTAGAGTCTCGTATAACAGTGTAAATAAGTAGGCAACTGATTCTCAAAGACAAACTTTAGCAAATCTTGTCAAATGGAAGCTGTTGGAATAAAGAACTTGCTAGCAAATTGTAACTGATGAACATACAGTGCCTATAAAAATGCATTCCTCCTCCTCCTCCTTTCCACTTTTACTGCTTTTATAAATGGAATCTTGATCAATATAATTTGCCGAAATCTCCTCTTCAATGTAAAAGTGAAAGCAGATTTCTACAAAGTAATGTTAATGAATTCAAGTAATTGCATAAATATTCACCACCTTCAAGTCAGCATTGAGTAGTTGCACCTTTGGTCGCAATTTGTGTCTTCATGGATAGGTCTCAATTAGGCTTTCACATCTTGATACTACAATTTCACTCTGCTCAAGTGCTCATGCTCTGCAGGTGTGTGAACAGTCCTTTTTTTTAAGTCCAACCACAGATTTTCTGTAGGATTGAGGTCTGGGCTTTGACTCAGCCACTGCGGAACATTCACCTTGTTGTCTTTAAACCATTTCTGTAGGCTGTAGGCTTCGACTTATTGTCTTGCTGGAGAGTAAATCTCCCAAGTTGTAGTTCTCTAGCACACTGAATTAGATTGTCCTCCAGGATTTCCATATATTTTTCAATTATTTTTTTTTATTTACTTTTTTACAATGGCAAGACGCATCCTCGCAGCATGATGCTACCACCAGCATGCTTCTAATTAGGGATAGTGCGTTTTTGGTGATGTGCAGTGTTTGGTGTCCACCAAAAGTAGCATCTTGCTTGAAAAATAAAAAAGTAACATTTTGGTCTCATCAGACCAACAAACATTCTTCCATTTGACCTTGGAGTCTCCCACATGTCTTTAGGTGAACTTCAGTCAGGGGGCAGCCATGGCTACCCAGATAGCAATTTCCTTTGGGCCGGATCCGCATGAAAGCCTTTAGATCCGTATGTAGCGGACCTACGGTATCTGACTGTGGGCCAGATGTGGCCCACACACAATAAGCGGACCCGTATTGCAGATCCGTACAACACAGAATAAGCGAACCCGTGTCACACACAATAAACGGAACCATATTGCAGATCCGTACCACACACAAGAAGTGGACCCGTACCACACACAAGAGGCGGACCCGTATTGCAGATCCGTACAACACAGAATAAGAGGACCCGTGCCACACACACACAATAAAAGGACCCGTATTGCAGATCCGTACCACACACAAGAAGCAGACCCGTACCACACACAAGAGGCAGACCCGTATTCATGGGTTTCATCAGGTCCCTTAGCACAGGTGTATCAATCACCATGCAGTCTGCATTGATAATCAAGGTGCTTCATTTTATACACCTGTGGAAAGGGACCTGATGAAACCCATGAATTGCAGATCCGTATACCACACACCAGAGCGGTAGATAAAACAGAGTGGCGACACTCCCATAGTAACCTGACTTTCGCCAGATCCTGTAGTTCGCTGTCTGCTTCACACAAGGATCTGGGACTTCTCGATAGGAGATGTATTTCTGAAGGCGGGTCATTGTAAAACATCCTCGCATGTGATTCGATAAACCACTTGCCAGTTATCTTGAATGACGTGCTAGGCTTCTTCAAGCTCTTGCCAAACCCGGTCGGAAGAAGAGTAAAAACATCCTTGCCACCAATAAATGTCTTCAAAACTATTCTCTGTTAATCTTTTAAAGAATGAATACTCGATAGATTCGACAAAACGGTTGAAATAGCAGAATCAATGTCAGCACAAGACTCCTCGCTGCGTGCCGCCATTGTTATTTGAATCAAACAGTCGCTTCGGCGCTCCTGATTGGTTGCTTATTTTTTGATCACTGGCCCAGGGGTTTGGATTGCCCTCGCGTCCAGACCCTTGTGTGGAGCTCAGCCTCTGGTGGAGCATGGCGGAACTACAAGGGTCTGGCGAGAGTCAGGCTACTCCCATAGACCTCCGTAGGAAAAAATGGCAGTGCTTTTTCCAGGCTATTTCCTCGTTATGGGACTTTTGGAACTATTTACAGCCAATCTCTTGGTCAGTAATTAATGAGTTAAATTATTACACCTTCCAGCATCTAGAAGTAGCTACATCCCACCCTCCTGGAATTCAGCCATTCAGCGCAGGTTTTTTGGAACTTTTGATCGCGTGGCGGTGACATCAAAGCGTGTCGCAACTCTCTCTGCTCTCTCTATGGCTCTGCCACACACAAGAAGCAGACCCGTACCACACACAATAAGCGGACCCGTATTGCAGATCCGTATGACACACAAGAAGCGGACCTGTACGGGTTCGCTTACTGTGTGTGGTACGGATCTGCAATACAGTTCCGCCTCTTATGTGTGGTACGGGTCCGCTTATAGGGCTCGGGATCATGACGTGAAAACTTTGCGGGCACAGCACAGCTAATACTATATTTCTGCTTCTTGTCTTCTGCATCTGAATGAATGGACATCACGTTCAGTGCGCTACCAACATGGCGGCAATATTCCTAGAATGCAAGTCGTGTGCCCGAGCCCTATTGTGTGTAGTACGGATCTGCAATGCGGTTCCGCCTCTTATGTGTGGTACGGGTCCGCTTCTTGTGTGTGGTACGGATCTGCAATGCAGGTCCCATATCACATATGACTTTAAGCAGACATTCACATCCCCAACTGGTCACCACTATAAAAAACTTTGCAGAAGAATTAAGGATGCTTATCACAATTTTATGACTTTATAAACCTCATGGTTTAGATATAAAATATAACCTAGACATTCTCTGATAACTTTAATTATATTTTGTGTAGGCCTACTTTGTTTGCTTCCCAGCATGCATTGCAAATATTCGTTTTGAATTTTTAAACAATGTGGTTGGGATATTTTAGCTTATAGGCTAACCTACTCCACTGATGTTTTGAACAACAACATTACCAGATATGACCATTGACTTAGTAATTTATTAGGGGGGAAATACACCGTAGTCGTGAAAGTATTAGACCTAACCGGGTATAAGTACCCAGCTAACTGTTCTAATTTTTATTCATCTGGACGTGATCATCAATCTCCAAGCCGCACCCACAGGTAAGCTAAATAAATGTGTGAAATGAAATACTAGACGTAGGCTTAATTGCAAATCGTTACTACATGCCAATTACTGCTTACCAACGTTGACAGCTGTTTCACTCACATAAATAGTATCCTAACGCCACACGCTCGTGACAGATTGACTTGGGTAATCTCCATGGCGCAAATGCTAAACGGTGAACAGGTAGTTGGGTGAAATTTCGATTTTTCCTCTTTTTACGTCGCAGTGACAAAATACGTTTTTTAAAAAGCTCTGAATCATCGCCGGGACGTTATCTTGTTTGTTGGGAGCAGTCTCAGCCCTTATTGCCACCAGATCAGTTGTGTTTTGCTATCTGGGACGGACCTGGACGAGTGCAAGTTCATATCTGCCGCAAATCCGTCAAACAGATCCAAAACAATTTTGGACCGATGTGCGTTTGGACGCCAGATCAGGTCCATTATAAAGATCCGTGCCGAATGTTGTGGTACATGTGGCCCAGTTCCGTCCCAGTGCAGTTTTGCTATCTGGGTACTGGTTAGGGCTTCTAGCTTGTGACCGGAGGGTGGCCGGTTCGGCTGAAGTGCCCTTGAGCAAGGCACCTACCCCCTCACTGCTCCCCGAGTGACGCTGGTTGGGCAGGCAGCTCACTGCTCTGGGTTAGTGTTTGATTCACCTCACTGTGTGTTCACTAATTCGGTTAAATTGGGTTAAATGCAGAGAACGAATTTCCCTCAAAAAGTATATACTATATTATACTTATACTAGTCCAGATATGACAAGTGCTTTGAAACTCACCATACCAGCTTTGACTGGTGAAGAGCTTGGACAACATTATTTCCCATCCTAGCCGCTGAAACTTTTAACTTAATCAGAGTTGTCACTTGGTGCCTTGGTGGCCTTATTTCTTTCTGTTTAATTTTGTTTTCAGGTTTGGGTTGTTTTTACCCAGTATTCTTAAAAACATCTGTAAGCCTGAAGCTAGGAAGGGTTCCAACTCTGGTCCCTGCAGAGGTGTAAAAGTCCAGCTTCAGAAAGTAAAATTCCTGCCACATATAGACCTCTGAGGTGTCAATGACGTCATTCATTAGCAGGTTGCTAGTGTGTTATGGGCAACAACGACCAAGCCTGTGAGAAACCAAAGGGCCATAAGTAATTGTTCATTCAACTTTCGACCTATAACCCATATTGAGCTTGCAGAAACTAAAATCCAATCTTCGATTTTTAAATGACAATCAGGTGAAACAGACCAATTTAGCCGTCTAGCCCCATAGACCCCCATTGTTTGATCACTTGCTTGTGATCGCCCCTAGTGGAACTGCAACAGGAACTGCAGGTAGAATGCAGGTAGAATGGAGTTAATAGCGAGTGGACCGGCTCTCCATAAATGGGCTCTGGGTTCGCCTAGAAATAGAATCCAAAGCTGCCATCTTTGCCCATATAAGGAGTTCCGGGTGTTAATTGAAGCTAAATATTGGTATTAGGGGCTCTGCTCTGCAGTGGTTCTCCTCCTACCTCACCCATAGATCCTTTTCAGTTTCTATCCACGATATTCCGCAGCCAACAATGGGGGTCGCCATGACACCGAAACGGTTTTCTATTTCCGGCGAAGCTGCATTGTATCTGTTTTAACGTGACGGTTTACGGTGCTTAACATATCATAACGCATATAAAAGTAAACTTTTTTATTTTATATCGGTTATATATGATGTAGTATACATGCCGAGGGCAGAATTGTCAACATTTCGAAAGGAATCTAAGTTGAGGCATAATCTAGTTCACTACGGAGAACGCACATGTTAACAGAATGAACGGAAGTTGAAAACAGTATCGTAACCATCGCAACGAGACATATTTCCGGGTTAAGGAATAAGGTGGATAGGTCAGCGCCATCAGCGGAGCGAACGGGGGGCAGGGGAGGCGGTCGCTCCGGGCCCACGGATGCAGGGCAGGGGGCCCACCTTTGGCCAAATCTATCTTGCTGAATTGTTGTATTAACAATGCTTATTTGTAGGCTACTGATTGCTGGATGCTACTAAAGATGCCACTGGTCCGTAGAGTGCCCTTACAATGGGAGCCCGTCTGTCATGCCCACTGCATATTAGCCTAAATAGCCCACAACAAGCATTTCACCTCTCACGCTACCTACACTGTCGTGTTTTAAAAGTGAAACTGATGCACGGCCGGTCTGGGTTTTCTGAGGTCGCCAGCAAGGCTACAGCAGAGACACTTATATGGCTACAGGCTGCATTTACCGTTACAGAAAATGTAGTGACTAATATAGTGATATAGAGATATACCTATTTAGAGTCAGGAGCATACGCTTACCATGACAACAGCGGTCTGTCAGTTCGCATTGTAGTAGGCTTCGCCGATGCACAGAAACGGTTAAAAAAAAAAAGTTCTGATGGAAAGCCTCCGTGTCCGTGTTGTGAACACACGAAATGTGTGCTACAACTTCAATAGAGACAAGAAGATAGGCTAGGTTGGCAGGAGATTGCCTAGGCCTACCTGTAACTCCTCAAATTATGCCCATTCTATTTAGGCTAATTAGGCTCTGCATACGTGCGTTTGGAGCGGCATGCCATCAAAAGCAGAACATTTTTGGTTTGTTTTGGGGTCTAATTTACTCTTAGACTGTTTGATTATATTGCTGTATGTTTGGACAAATGACCACTGCAATAAAATTGTTTCATGTTGTTGAAACACTGTCGGGATTTCCACCCGCTGTTTACGCACCAGACATGCAACGTGCTCTGTGTTGGTTAAGTTATTGCGCAGCCAATCAATACAAATCAGCGGAGTTCCTGCCTCGGTGTATTGCCTAATCTTGTGTAAAACAAACAAACAAACAATAAGCCTAAACGGGCGAGCATAGTGAAAATAAACGGTGAGGTCTGTAGCCTGCATGCACATAACTTGTTTGAGCAGCAGAGACAATAGTAGCCTACGCACGCAGGCTTGCAAGACTGTTGTTGCTTTTTACGCGGCGATAGGCACTGTTCAGCTAATGCACTAACTCAAGACTCTGCATGGATGTAAACAACGAAAACAGAAAGGATGGAGGCGGCAAAGTTGGAGGCGTTATTTCAGATGGGCTAGAACAAGGGAATGGGTGTGCTTGTCAGAACGTTCAGCTGTTTAAAGTAGTATAGTAGCTTAGTAGCCTACTATGAAGGCTACTTTTTAGCGGACCATGCACGAACCTAACCGTGGAAAGGACAAATTTCTTAGTCCCCTTGAGAGTTTAACAGGTGCAAAAATTCAAAATCCCCATGTTATTTTCCCATAGAAAAAATCTCAAGATACCGGATCTCCTTATTTAGGCAAAGATGGTGGCTTTTTCAGTGTGTTCATGAAATCAGTTCGGAAAATAAATACAGGAAACACATAAATACATTATTGAGTCTTGAGTCTGTTTGATGAGTCCCGTATCACACCTCGCGCACGTGTTGAACGTACGCTTGGCGTCGCTTCTGTTTGTTCCGAGGCACTTTTTTGACAGACCTGGGACCTCATTTATAAACGATGCGTACGCACAAAAGAATGTGTACGCCTCTTTCCACGCAAACTTTGGTATTTATAAAAAACTTGACGGTAAAATGTGCGCACCTCCACGCAAGCTCTGACCCATGCGTACGCACAAAAAAAAGACATAACAAGACAAAACATAACATCGTGCAATGACGCGCATCAAAGACATAACTGATCCTGTTTAAAATATAAGACGTGTTTGATTGTTGTTTGGTGTGCCTGTCAAAAATTCCATCTTATTTGAGGCAATAAAGACATATTGATAGGCTATACACATTGTATGTTTCGTTAATTATCCACTTATGGCTTTCATTCATGGCTTAAGCCATAAGCCATTGTATTTGTCAATAATACAATAAAGCTGAAACATGTTGCTTGTTAGCTTGCAAATGGTATATAAGAGGGATTTGCCGAGAGGTACCCGCCAGAATCATGGCAGTCTCGCTGCAAGTGCTGACTTGCATTAGCCTGGCACTAGTGACGCAACGCCTTCAGGCTTTTGCTGCTGGTCTGGTCAACTGCTCATTGAGAAGGATTTCTGAGTTCCCGAAATCTGCGGAACTGCCCCCTTTGGTCGAGAACCAATCAACTTTGAGCAGCTCCAACGGCTCAGGGTAGAGGCGTGTTCAAGGCAGCGGAAAGAGTGTTGTTATTGGTTTAAACTCGGCAATCCGCTTTCTGACATCTACCAGTAGCAAACCGAGGCACTTAAAGGAGGCGGGTCAACCAGCGCTGGCAAGAAACTGTGTTAACACAGGCTGTTGGTCAGACTAAAGTCTCGTAGAGCCTTTGAAAGTCGATGGTAATCAGGCTAGACTTGCATAGGCTTTCTTGCCACTGGCACTTTTCAGTGAGAACTGGCTGACCGGACTGGGATAGCCATCCTTCAGCCGAATTTCATATCTGTCATATCTCCCTTCCTGTTCTCCCTCTACACATCTGACTTTAGGTACAAGTATGACCGCAGCGGAGTGAAGCAGTGGTCAGGTGTAGTCAGTTTTTTTTTTTCTTTTCAGTGGAGCACATTTCCGTCAAGGATTTCCGGGACACTTAAAGACCGGGGTGCATGAAACTTGGTGGGCATGTAGCTCCACATGGCTGGCATGTCACCATCGTTTTCTGTTGCCCCCCGGACCCTCCTTTCGGCAAAAAAAGTTTTCAGTGAATATCTCGTGAACCGTTTTTTTTAATTCCGTATGTTGGTCTTAAGGGGCCATGTCATCACATCCTATAACCACTCATTTCATGTATAGCACCACCTATTCAAAAATGAAAAAAAAAAAAATAAAGTGTTTTTCTCTGGTATCTCTGGCTGACATGGTCAAAGCTGTGTGTAGGTGTAGGCCCAGTATGACACCTTCTGAATGCATGCCAAATTTTGTGAAACTCCATTCATGGGGGGCCATACAATAAATTAATTTATTTGTACATGTTTATATGTGTGTGTGTGTCTGTGTGTGTGTGTGTGTGTGTGTGTGTGTGTGTGTGTGTAGCCACCGCAGTGCTGCCATAATAGTGATCAGTTTGTGTTTGTGTGTGTGTGTCTGTGTCTGTGTGTGTAGCCACCACAGTGCTGCCACAGTAGGGGTCAGTGTGTGTGTGTGTGTGTGTGTGTGTGTCTGTGTTTGTGTGTATTATTAATCATGACCGGCGCTCACGTAGCAGTCATATAATGATTGATGGTCAAAGTTTTTTTTTTTCTTCCGTCATCTTTACTTCCTGTATTTTTGGTCAACGTTTCCCGGAAAACCGTAACACTGGGGCACCTAAAACTTGGTAGGCATGTAGCCCCTATAGACTTCTACAGAAAAAAATTGTTTGGTCCCCGGGTCTGGTTTATGTTATTAGGCTGCACGCACCGTAGGTGCAAGGCCCTATTGTTTTTGCCCAGATTAGATTTCTTCTGGGCCATGTTTGACCTTTTTTCACCAACTTGGCATGCTCTAAAACTCTTGAAATTTGGCAGCTACTGTATGTGTGGAATTGGTAACGCTACTCAGTGACAGAGCTCTGGCCTAGGGCGTGCCTCAGGGACTCTATAGCGCCACCTAGCGCGTTGTCTGTTGTGGTTGACACATACATGCATGGAAATGAACCAAATTTGGTAGGCATGTGTGTTGTATGAATCTGAAGTTTTCCTTTTAAACTACATAGTGAATCTTAGAGGAATTTGAGTTATGATTATGATTATGAATTTTGCACACAAAATGATCTTGAGGGGTTGCCCAAGAGGATTTGCAAACAGATTTTTGAATCTTCGAAGTATGTTGAAATGGCGAAAGGTTTGAAATATGGAGTCTTATTAAAGAAACAGGAAGTTGGTGTTACAGGCAGAAAAAAGGTTATCATTTGAACGTAATTTGGAAGCTACATGTGCAATAGACTAGGTGCACAAAAGGCTCTTCCTGTACACTCATTTATTTCCGGTGGAAATTAAACCGTTGTAACGGCATCTTCTGTTATATTATGCCCGTTAAATCTTCCACTCTGACACTGAATATCTTGTTCAACTAATAATAACAATTCAACACATATAAATCTTCCTTTGTCGTAACATGCTGATTCCCAGGTGCAGCATCCAACCGGGGCCGTGTAGACACTAATTGCATTACCAATAGCGGCAGGCTCAAACACACCTGGCTCCATCGGAAACAAACGAGCGTACAGAGAGCCTTTCCTGCATGAAGCCTATTGGTGCCGCTAGTCAGAGACAGAGCTCTGGCCTAGGGTGTGGCTTCGGGACTCTATAGTGCCACCTAGCAGCACGTTATCTGTTGTGGTTGACACAAACATTCACAAAAATGAACCAAATTTGGTGGGCTTGTGTGTTATTGCTATCGCTAGTCAGAGACAGAGCTCTAGCCCAGGGTGTGGCTTAGGGACTCTATAGCGCCACCTAGCGTGTTGTCTGTTGTGGTTGACACATACATTCATGAAAATTAATCAAATGTGGTGGGCTTGTGTGTTATTGCTACCGCTAGTCAAAGACAGAGCTCTGGCCTAGGGTGTGGCTTCGGGACTCTATAGCGCCACCTAGCGTATTGTCTGTTGTGGTTGACACGTACATTCACGAAAATGAACCAAATTTCGTGGGCATGTGTTTTGCTATAGCTATTCAGTGACAGATCTCTGCCCGAAGGTGTGGCTTAGGGACTCTACAGTGTCACCTAGTGTGTTACCTGTTGTGGTTGACATATACATTCACGAAAATGAATCAAATTTGGTGAGCTTGTGTGTTATTACTGCCGCTAGTCAGAAACTAGAGCTGTGGCTTAGGGTGTGGCTTAGGGACTCTATAGCGCCACCTAGCACATTGTCTATTTTGGTTGACACATACATTCACGACAATTAGGTAGGCTTGTTAAGGCCGGAGCACCGAGGTGCGGCCGCTGAAGGTGCAAGGCCCTATTGTTTTTGCTCAGGTTAAATTTCTTCTGGGCCAGGTTTTGCCTTTTTTCACCAACTTGGCATGCTCTAAAACGCTTGGAAGTTGGCAGCTATGCGTGGAATTGGTAACGCTACTCAGCGACAGAGCTCTGGCCTAGGGTGTGGCTCAGGGACTCTAAAGCGCCACCTGGCGGATTGTCTGTTGTGGTTGACACATACATTCACGGACATGGCCCAGATTTGGTGGACATGTGTGTTATTGCTATTGCTAGTCAGGGAAAGAGTTCTGGCCTACGGTGTGGCTTAGGGACTGTATAGCGCCACCTAGCACATTGTCTGTTGTGGTTGACACATACATTCATGAAAATGAACCAAATTTGGTAGGCTTGTGTGTTATTGCTACCGCTAGTCAGAGACAGAGCTCTGGCCTAGGGTGTGGCTTTGGGACTCTATAGTGCCAGCTAGTGTGTTGTCTGTTGTGGTTGATGTATATATTCACAAAAATTAACCAAATTTGGAGGGCATGTGTGTTATTGCTTGTGCTACTCAGGGAAAGAGCTCTGGCCTACTGTAGGGTGTGGCTTAGGGACTCTATAGTGCCACCTAGCACGTCGTCTATTATGGTTGACCCATACATTCATGACAACTAGGTAGGCTTGTGTGTTATTGCTGCAGCTAGTCAGAGACAGAGCTCTGGCCTAGGGTGTGGATTAGGGACTCTATAGCGCCACCTAGCCTGTTGTGTGTTGTGGTTGACACACATTCAGGAAAATTGACCGAATTTGGTGGGCATGTGTGTTGCTCATGCACATGCACACCAACATGTACATGTTGCTTTGTTAGATTCTGAAATGTCACAGGTCCGCACCACAGGTTCTCAGGCCCGCCATCGCCGCTTACGGCTATATTTATTACCGCTAGGAGGTTATGTTTTCATCGGGGACCGGCATTTGTTTGTTTGTTTGTTTGTCTGTTTGTCTGTCTGTCTGTTAGCAAGATAACTCAAAATGTAATGGATGAATTTCGCTGAAATTTTCAACGAATGTCAGGCATGACCCAAGGACGAAACGATTAAATTTGGGAGTGATCCGTAATTCCGTCGGGATTCCGGAGCCGTTTACAGATGGTACGGGTTGAGAATGCTCCTTTCTTTGCCGCACATCGGGAATCCCGAAGCATCAGGACTTTGTAATTAAAACTGCAACCGCAAGGGGGCAACATAAGACCGCCCTAATAATATGAAGGTTCGGCTCATGCCGGAAAACACGGAAAAACCCGAAGACACCGTGCTGGTGACAAGCGGAGAAAAGAGACATGGCGCTCGGCATGTTAGATTGCAGTTGCAGAGTTTTCGAATGTTTTACAGCCTACCTCACAGCTCTCTCACTCGACTCAGTCAGTCCAGCAGAGATGCCAGAGCATCGTTTTGGTCAATGGAGAGGGAGAGAAATGCTCCGCATATCCTTCTCATTTAATCATTAAAATGAAAGTGATGACTGGCGAAATTAATCAAACGACGTTTCAAAAAAACATTGTTGAAATGAATGAAAATGGTTTTAGAAAATCGCCTATAGGCCTATCAGAAAGAAATAGCCTTCAATTCAACCTGAAATACTCGAAAGGCAACCTTAGATTAATTCATGAATTCATTATGGTTACAAGACTGCATTTCCGTGAATAGGCTATTATTGTCAATGTCAAGGCGAAGACGAAAGAGATGGACAAGATGGACATTTTGGCTACATTTACATGCTAGGAATACTTAGAAATGTGTATAGACTATTTTAAAACGGAGGCATGTTCAGATCGCGCATTTTGTAACATTGTAACAATGGATGGTCAGATATGCGATAGGGCAGTGAGGGTGATTCATTGTAACCATTGACTAGCAGGCCTAGCTCCGCAAAATACGTTTCTAGCAACTTATGTATCGTATGCATGTTCATGTTGATTCAGAGATAGGCATAGACCACCATAGGCTGCTGGGCGTCAAGCTATATGACAGCATTTTATCATGTGGTGAATTAATAACTAACGTCAGTTTAACATGTCAGAACTTTTGATCGGCGTTTCAAGTGCATGCCGCGAATAAATAAACTCGACTGACTGAATCCCGTATATTTGTTGGCAAGGCTAAGCATGGTGATGATTAGATATGAGCTGTGGCGTAACTGGTTGAAGCATATGTATCAGGGATGGAAATTAGCCACCCGCCAAATGCGTGTAGTTTTGCGCGCTGGCGGGTGAAATATGTCAACACACCCGCCACTGTGGGTAAGCAACTTCTACTACAAGTTGTTTATTTCATCAGAATATTACAGTAGCAGTCGCCGCAGAGGTAAGAACACACGCCTTGTATCAATTATCCTCAACATCTATGGACATGACGATCACAACAAACATTCTGGAACGGAGCGCCTTAGAATGAACACGAAACCCGCCACAACTGCCCCGACATTATGCCTTGCATCCCCCGCTAATGTAATAAAGCCATATTTAGCGCACGGCCTACTCAATACTCCTTCGCGTCATACCAAGGCCCCATACATAGTTATTCCTTACTTTTCTACATATGCATTTCAACATTTCATTTCATTTTATCTCCTGTATGCGTGTAGGCTACTGTATGTAATGTCTGTGTTCAAGCGCAAACTCCGTTCTCATTGTTCTTACTGGCGGGAATGCGCCCGCTTGTATGAAAGATGCGGTGCATCTTTGATAATTAATGTTGGCTCTCATCATTGCGTCAGGCAAGCCTACTCTTCCAGTTAACGTGGCAGCTAGATAGCCTACAACCATTGACTGTATACAACGAGGCTACCGGTTAATACGTTAAGGTAGGAAATATATAACAGATATACCAAACTCCGAGTCATGGTACGTAAGTTAAGCACCCAGCCAATTAAACATGACCAAGGAAAAAGTGAACGGGACAACTCACAGTGCCATAGGCTACCAAGCTAACCTACCTAAATCATAGAAGTTAACATTGCAAGACGCTTATCTTTTCTATGACGCCAGAAATATTTTCCATACCTTCTTAGTTTTTTTGAACATTCACGTTATTTAATGAAAACATGTATCCTTGATTTTCCTAAAAACCGAATGAAACCTAATTATGTTCACGTACTTCTTAAAGTGACAGGCACTCAATTAGACCTACACACCACCCCTGTAATATCATTAAAGACAAGTGTAATCAATATGAAGTATTCACATTACTGAATATTTTGAGTAATTATGCATATGCTATAAATTGATAACAACATGTATAAAGTGTATTAATTCAAATATGAAATAGAAACAAGACGCGCCATTTTCTGAGCAGGGTTGAGCAGAGACTAGGATTGCCACTGCTCTGAATGACCTGTATCCAGGCAATAAGGTTTTGCCTATATTTTTGTAATGTAATAGACATAGTCACACTTTTTAAAAACTATTTCAGCTTGTGTAGGCCTATCAGTGCTTTCTTATTGAACACGATACCGCGATAATACCGAAAACCATGATCATTTTGGTCACTATAACCGTGAGGTTAAATTTTCATACCGTTACATCCCTACTTGGCAGTATAATGTATGGAACGGTTGAATATATATTGGCTGGTAAAAATGTTGAGTGGCTGGTAGATTTTAAAATCTACCTGCCACAGTGGCAGGTGGACAAAAAAGTTAATTTCCATCCCTGATATGTATCATGCGCCAGCGACCGGGGTTCAAAACCCACTCCACGAAGGTTTTCTGTTTTGCGATTTTTTTATGTTTGCGATGTCTGCTGAAAAGAAAAGTTAATATGTGAATTCGTGGTTCAGCGCACACTCACACACATTTTTACATTGACATAGTGTCGGGCTCAAGTGTCTGTCGAGAGAGAAGAGGGGAGGGAGGCAGTCGTCCTCAGTGCCGCATATAGGTAGGCTAGTGAACTGGTTAGACGAGTGTGGGGGAGGGGGAATGATCGCACAAGACAATTGCTCTTCATGAAATGGATCTCACAGACGGCTGTCGATTTTTAAATGTAGCCTACTACACCACTTGCGAAATCGGACGTGGCACATAGCCTAATTATTAGGCTACTGGATTTAATATAGCAAATCCATAGACTTTGTTCATCCTATATATACAATAAGTATAAAATCCGACAATCCAAAACGATAACGAGATCTCCCAGAAACGAAAAACAAGTTTGTTGAGTAGCCTAGTCCTTCCAACAATCTCAGCTTTTGCGTTTGATAGATAAAAGGCATCCTGTCCTGCTGTATTCCAATGAGGAAAAAAAACATCCACAAGGTATAGGCTAAGGGTCACGGTAATGCAGCATGCATGAATCTCTCTCTCTCTCTCTGTCTGTCTGTCTGTCTGTGTCTCTCTCTCTCTCTCTCTCTCTCTCTCTCTATATATATATATATATATATATATATATGTATATAACACACAAAACTTTGTTAAGCCAGCTCCATACATAACAATAGCTGCCGCGCGCTCTCCCCGGCCTCCATTTAAACTAAGGGCAAACCCATTCATTCGTGACCAAAAAAATATTGTCAGTAAGGATAGGTCATATTACCAAATGGCGAACCTCGAAAATTATTTAGGATATAGAGCCGTGTCCATTACGCACTACAGTTATTTTTTAGGCTATTGTTTTATTTGAGTGTTTTTGTCTACCATGGCAAACATAGTTGAAACGTTCGCTCTAAACTTATGTATTTCCAATCGGCTTTCACAATCAGCTACAGCTGCGCCGATGATCATCATGAAAACTTGCAATGTCTATACAGAACTGCTTTCACTTCCCCGAGTCGCGAACGCAACACAACAATATACCGATATTTAGCAAACACATGTATTTCCAGCTCTCAAAACCGATGAGGTCCAGATCTCAGGGTCCTCATAGCTGCCTACAGCCATGCATAGTAAGCCTAATGATAGCCTTGCCAAATAAGTCATCAGTCACACACCCCTAATCGCGGGGTTGACCTGTTCCTTTCACACTGAGCTCCGATGAAAACAACCTCCTTGGCGGAGATAATAATTAGGCATATCAAATTAGAAGCACACTACGATAGGTATACTTGTGTGATCACGCAACACAAGAGAGCATTTAGCGATGGGACAGTTGTGAATGAGTGCTTAACACCCTGGAGTCTAAATACCCCCCGGGGGATTTGAAAAACTGTTCCAAACACACATCTCAATCTCTGCTTTTATCATAATATAGAAACACCATTAGAAACCTTTAATCAACTCGTTTTCAAATATATAGCCTATGTTTTAAGAGAATATGGCAATGATAATGGCACTTTGTAAAAACAATAAATTCTTAGGATTTGTCCTCTCACCTGCAGCAGGCCCATTCAAAAGCCCATTCACAAATTATCAGATGAAGTACCGGATCTAATTTCACTCCATGTCTCGCGGACCAGCAGCAGTCTCCACGTTTCGCGGCCCATAGTTTGAGAAACGCTGCATTAAAGTGTCATTAGGTTGTAGGCTATATGTTTAGTGTTTTTCATTGTAGTGTGTGTGCATTGAGTAGTTCCTTAAAATACGGAACAAAGAGCGTCCCGTATCTGTTCAATACGGAAGAAGACTAACTATTACTTATATATTTCTTATAACGAAACGTGAAGAAAAAATACGAGGACTGACCATCTCGTTTCTCCGCGTTTCCCCCAATACCATGGCGACAAAGAGAAATAAATATGATTTGACATTTAAGCTGATTGTTGACAAATTTGCCACACAATTCGGGAGAAGCAGCGGACAGGAGCGCCACCACAAGCAAGCACTTCTAGCCCAAATTAAAATGGCAACGTTGTCTATGACTAAAGTGTCTAAGTAGGCTAGTCCTACTAATATTACATTTGATTGGTAGCATGTTTGTAGCGCGCCAGTTCACCCATCCCCTACATTAAAACAGCTTAGAATCAATCAAAGAATCAGCTGTGTCGCCGTTAGGCTGTAGGCGATTTTCTATAACCATTTTCATTCATTTCAACAATGGTTTATTGATACGTCGTTTGAATAATTTAGCCAGTCATCACCTTCATTTTAATGATTAAATGAGATTAAGGAGTCAACTATTGACGGATATGCGGTCTTCATCATTAAATGCAGTTGAAATGCGGGATGAAACTTTCTGCCACCTGGTGATTGTTTGGGTACATTGCCTTAGCCTCGAAAAAAATCGGCTTCACGGCCTGCGGGATCTCTTCGGGAGTCCCACGGGAGAAGGTGCATTCTCAACCCGTACCCACTGTATGTGTTTCGCTTAGTGGTGTAATGGCATGGTATGGCCACATGGTGGCAATCTGAATAGTTTAGGTTCAAATGTATGACAACCTAGGAAGAACAATGCAGGCGGAAGTCTGCGCTCTCTGAGTGCTTTTCTAGTTTGTTTATGTTTTCTTCCTCCTCTCTCTCTCTCTCACACACACACACACACACACACACACACCTGACTGCCCTCCTACCCCACCTTAACCTAACTCCCCCACTTCACTGCATCATAGAAAGCCACACTCCTTACAAACAACATACAGCCCACCAACCCACTGTATCATCATAAGACACTGCCCCACACACACAGCACACTGCCCCCCAACACACACATACACACACACACACACACACACTGCCCCTTACCAGCATCTTATTAAGCCACATACATACAACAAACTGCCCACCACCCTCTGAATCATCAGTATGCCACTGCCCCAAACACACAGCACACTGTTCCCCCCCAACACACACACACACACACACACACACACACACACACACACCCTGCCCCTTACCAGCATCTTATTATGCCACATACATAAAACACACTGCCCACCACCCTCTGATCATCAGTATGCCACTGCCCCCCCCACCACTACCACCACCACAAATGCACACTTCCCCCACACACATACACTGCCCCTTAACCCTCCAACCCCTACGTACATACAGTACACCACTATGGCCGATTGATATGTTTGTTGAGTGGTGCAGCCTGAATCATCTGCTGCTGAACATTAACAAGACAAAAGCTGGGAACTGGTAGTAGACTTTCAGAGGAAAAAAGCGCAGTTTGACCCCTGCCTCCATCAACGAGATAGATGTAGATGCAGTGCATTCGTATAAATGCCTTGGAATGCACTTAGATCAGGGCTGTACGCTGCGAGCACCTCGTCGCAAATGCGAGTAAATATATGTTAGTGCTAATTGAAAATATGAAATGGGAGCACAGGTGCGAGTACTGAATTCAACCCTTTTATTCGCATTTTGCTCCTAAAAATCCACACCAAGTGGATCAAAGTATAGGCTACTACAATTTTCGCGCATCTACAAATTTCATAGTTGACAACTCTAACGCTCCTGGCTGGAAACTCACACTTCCAGCATCAACCTCGCTGTCTCTCACACACGCAAGAAATGTCACTCCAATACCATTCTTCTTTTTCTTCAATCTGTTCGTTATCAGTTGGTGACTTTGTAGCGATTAGCCTACCGTTGAAACGGCAAACCATGATAAGAATGTTGACTATATAGCCTACAATTACCGTGTTCATTTCAAATATTATTATTATCACGATTGATAAACACGGTGTGGAAACCGTGTTACAGTAGCTTCACCCCAGCCTGCATTTGACATACTGTAGGCCTGGTTGACTTCTATGAAAGAAATCCGACTGATTCTGTTGTCTAAATGATGGATTTAACCACGATTTGGTGTAGGCTACACCTGCTTTAAAAAGGCGGAACATTTTCATTGCAAATGTGCGCATAGCCACTCTGCGTCTTTGTATGGAGGTTACATTCACATTAATTCCATTCCACTAACGTTATCAGGAGAATACCGTAACGTTTTATTTTGAGCTCTGGTTGTCACTCATTGGATATAACAGATATAGCCTACCAAACTCCAAGACGAGTCATGGTAGAGTAAGTTGCACCCAGCCAATTAAACATGACCAAGGAAAAAGTGACAACTCACGATGCCATGCCATGGTAGGCTACCTAAATCATAGAAGTTAACGTTACTGGACAGTGGACACTCATCTTTTCTATTACACCAGAAATATTTGTCTTTACCTTTGTTCGTTTTTTGAACATTTAAGTTATTTAATGAAAACATGATGTATCCTTGAACTATGCTTGACTCTTTTCCTAAAACCGAATGAAACCTAATTATGTTCACGTACATCTTAAAGTGACAGGCACTCAATTAGACCTACACACCACCCCTGTAATATCATTACAGTGTAATCAATATGAAGTATTCAGTTTACTGAATATTTTAAGCTATAAGTAATTATGCAGATCCCAAAATGCTATAAATTGATAACAAAATGTAGGCCTATACAAATTCTGAATTCAAAATATGAAATAGAAACAAGACAAGCCATTTTCTGTGTTTGAGCAGAGACTGATCATTCACTGCTGTGAATGATCTGTATCCTGCTTAAGGCAAGAAGGTTTTCAAGGAAATTTCATAGTGCTCCTAATTTTTTTTCTGTGCTCCTAAACTTTTTCATTTAGGAGCACCTGTGCTCCTAGTGAAAAAGCTTGGCGTACAGCCCTGACTTAGATGATAAACTGGAGTTGTCTAAAAACACTGAGCCCCTTTCAAAAGAAAGGACAATGCCAGCTCTACTTCCTACAGCAACAAAAGATCCTTCAGTGTCTGGAATAAGACACTCCAGATGTTTAACCACTTCAGGGTCTTACTGGAACGGACCACCTCTGCTGTGGGCTTGTGTGACTGGTGCGTCCCATGTTGGCTACTGACCACACCTGTGCTGGTGCTGACTACCCTCCACCATGCCTTAGTTATGCTGCTTTAGCATTGCGCTGTCATGGACTTCTCATGTGTCATGCCGTACAACTTCAACTTCTTCTCCCCTCTCCCTCTGTCTCTCTCAACTCTCCCTCCTTCCCTCTCTCCCTGTCCTGTCTTTCAACTCCCTCTCCCTCTCTGCCTTTCCCCTCTATAGTATAATAATTTATATCCCCATTGATATACTTATTAATACCAACCATCATGACTTATAGTAACCCACTTTATTTCTCTTCCCTTTCCCCTAAACCTCACCTGTGAGGTGAACCACTACCAGTCATTAGCCATCTTTGTGCCTGGCCCTCATCACACCTGAAGTCCCATCCCCCTGAGTGCCATTGTCATCATCATCCCTATGACTGCCCTACCATCGCCTGCTGTGGTTCCCTGCCCGGATCCCTGGCCCACGCTTCCTAACGACTCATTATCACATCATCATTGTGGGGCAGCCGTGGTGTACTGGTTAGCGCACCGGGCTTGTAACCAGAGGGTTGCCGGTTCGATCCCCGACCAGTCCACCATGGCTGAAGTGCCCTTGAGCAAGGCACCTAACCCCTCACTGCTCCCCGAGCGCCGTTGGTTGGGCAGGCAGCTCACTGCTCTGGGTTGTGTGATTCACCTCACTGTGTGTTCACTGTGTGCTGGGGATATGACATGAAAGTGCCAACAGACTGAACACGCCTGTCAGGAAAGCAAGCTCTGTCATAGGGGGTGGAATTCATTTGGACACATGGTGGTGGCGGTAGAGAGAAGGAAGCTGCACAAGCTGATGAGCATCCTGAACAACACCTCTCATTCGCTAGAATCGATAATAGGCTGGTTGAGCTGAAGATTACCTAGTGACTGAAAGACTCAAAATGTACAGTAATTACTACCAATGGCCATCAGACTATAACCGTTCACCTCCATGCCTGTGATGTGGCTGATGACTAATGTGACATTTTTCTTCTTTTTCTTTTAAAACTTATTTTACTTTTATGTGAGTGTTTGTTTACATACACCGGACGCTGCTGTTGCTAAAGTAATTCTTATTCTTATTCATATTCATATTAGCATAACTGTACTATCCATTGTGATCAGATCCCAGATCACATGTTGTTTGTGTAATAATGTCATACACAAAACACACAACATATCCTGCTCCTCTGCCTGTTAGAAAGAGTTTAAGTGTGACCTTAATGTGGTGCCAATACCCTGTGCGTGGGTGCTGGACCTGGTTCATATGTTTCGGAGCGTTTGTTTATCTGTCAAGTCAAGTAGGCTACTGTAGCTATTTATGACTGCCGCTAGCGTCATATAGTTGTTGTTTTTTTTATTCCGTCATCGATTCTGAATTTTCCGTTAATGATTCCAGGGACACCGTAACACCGGGGCACATGAAACTTGGTGGGCATGTAGCCCCAGCGGAAAAATATTGTTTCGTCCCTGGGGGTCACTCCACCCCCGCGCTGCCCCCGCCCGAAGCCCAAAAATTGCAGTTTTTCCTACATAACTACCTGAACCGTGGCACCGTGGCACCGAACCGTGACACCAGTCATTTGTGATTTGCACCCCCATGGTAAAAATTGAAAATGCAATGTAATATTGCTTTAATTGCCCCTATCTTCAGATGGGATGTTATGAACTGCACCAAATTTCATGTGTATGATTAACCTGACACCCTCTGGGAGTATGCCAAGTTTTGTGGAATTTCATCCATGGGGGGCTATAAAATAAATGGATGTATGTGTACATTCAGGACTGTATACCCATCGGCCTGTAGATGGTGGTACCCTCTGGAGTCTAAATCCCCCCCTGGGGATTTGAAAAACAGTTCCAAACATCTCAATCTCTACTAGTTTTTGTCCTAGAAACATATACGTGACACCATTAGAAACCTTTAATCAACGAGTTTCCAAATATATATGTTTTAAAAGAGAACGGTAGCTCTGGGTGCAACAAACATGCAGGAACACACACACACACACACACACACACACACACACACATAAATACACACACAGACGCATACCTACACACACACGCACCACTACATATACACATGTACATAAAACATTACACAAACACATGAACAAACACGCCCACACGCATGCACATACACCCTTACACACACCTACACACACACACACAGATGCACAGTGTGCACACACACACACACATCTTTGAGTACGTTTTGTGAGACCACCGGGGCTAAGAAGTGAGTGTGTGTTTGATGTACTATAGCCTGTGTGTGTGGGTGCGTTTCTGTGTGCCCATCTGCGTGTTTGCATGTGTATGTGTGTATGTGCATGTTCTGTGTGTATTCTGTGTGTGTTCTCTTTCTTCCTCTCTCTCTCTCTCTCTCTGTCTCTGTGGTTTCTGTGTTATCTTCAATTCAATTCAATTCAATTCAATTTTATTTATAGAGCGCCAAAACATTACACATGTCTCATGGCGCTTTACAGAGTGTTAAACCTTCAAAGAGAGCCCATGAGCAACAGGGGCAAGGAAAAACTCCCTAGAATTGGAGATACATATAGGAAGAAACCTCAGACAGATCCACGACTCAAGGGCCCAACCCATCTGCCTAGGGATGATGATGGCAATGGCACTCAGGGGGATGGGACTTCAGGTGTGATGAGGGCCAGGCACAAAGATGGCTGAAGACTGGTAATGGGTCACCTCACAGGTGAGGTGTAGGGGAAAGGGAAGAGAAATAAAGTGTGTTAGTATTACTATAAGTCATGATGGTTGGTATTAATAAGTATATCAATGGGGATATAAATTACGGAGTGTCTATTTGCACCCCGGGTGGAAATAGCCTAGGCCCCATAGCTGAGCTATTTACACCCTGTGACGTTACAACAAAAGAAACGGACCATCTTGGCAGGAGATGTCCTATCTAAGTCCTAAATCTAACAATTTAGGATTATTAAAACACTATTTTAGATGGGAAAGTGGTGCTAAATTTCCACAAAGTTTGCTCAGTGAACGGGTAAAACCGTCTGTTTGTAAGCGAAATCAAAAAATGCGATCTTTTGGGTTGTTTACCGTTACCTAGCAATTACAATTTATATGCAATATCTCCCACATTTTGTCCCCGGGCTGTAGTGTAGAGGGTACGTGATCTGACTTCGGCTCAGTGATTCAAGGTTAGAATCCCTGCTCTAGTGATGCCTTTTTTTTCATGGAACGAACGACTCTCTCTTTTCTTAGATGACGTTACCTTGCGGCAAATAAGAGTTTGTGCTTTTTGAACCTGTCAAAGATAAACTAGCTTTATTTCAGTTTTGTACAGTTGAGTAGAAGTTTAAGTCAACAGTGGCAGCGCTGCCTGGAAGACAACTCAGAAAATAACTCTTTGAACTAGCTTGCCATTGATCAAGCTATCACATGGACATTAAGGTCTCCCCAGTAAGAAAAGAAATACTGTGTGCGCACACAGATGGGCCTACATCAACGAATCTCCAAAGAGTGGCAACAGCTCTGGGTGTTTGAGAAGGATCACTATCACTGGTTTGCTAAATTAGACTATGGCAAAGTCTATCTGTTAAAAACAGACCTGTCTTCTAGTTATTCCACCTAAAGTCTTTTATGTTAATTATTCTTTATTACTTTCTTTTTATTTTTTATCTTTATTTTATTATTACTACTATTATTATCATTATTGCTACTCTTTGCTCATCTATGCTTTTATCTGCTATTACTGTTTGGTTTTTGTTTATGTAAAGCACATTGAATGACCTCGGTGTATGAAATGCGCTATATAAATAAACTTGACTTGACTTGACTTGACACATGACCACTCATCAGCCTAATATTTGTATAATCACTTCCATATATTATATTGTAAGTTACCCAGACATGGCGAAACAGCTAAAAACTGTAGAGCTGGTAAATAGCCTACAGGCCTATTGACAGTGTACATGGATGTTAGACATCGTGTGTAAATAGCATTGTTGATTATTTGCACCCGGGTGTACATGTAAATAGTATTGTGAATTATTTGCACCGGGTGTGGTTGAAACACAGGGATAGTTGTAACATCACCATTTCCACAGAACAGGAATAAGATATTGGACATATGATCACATCAGCATGTTCACTACTCCACCACTATCCCACATGGTGATTTTTAAGCCTATAATGTCACCCG